>NW_026557696.1:0-68328 GCF_026930045.1 Uloborus diversus
ATGTATTGCCGATCAGGCTTCATTTTTTGCGACTGACATTTGGCACCAAATCGGCAATACGTGGATGCAATTGATGGACATTTTAGCTACTGTAGAGACATCATTTGTTAATCTTTACTAATAATAAAGCTGAAAGTCTCTCTGTCTGGATATCTCTCTGTCGAATCCCTCTCTGTCCGGATCTCTCTCTGTCTGTCAGGATCTCTATGACGCGCATAGCACCTAGACCGTTCCGCCGATTTTCATGAAATTTGGCACAGAATTAGTGTGTAGCATGTGGATGTGCTCCTTGTAGTGATTTTTTGAAAATTCGATTTTGTTCTTTTTCTATTCCAATTTTAAGAATATTTTCCCGAGAAAACTTATCATAAGAGTAAATTACCAAGTAATCATAACGTGCAACTGTAACATAGTCAAGTTAATTGGTGAGAAATTCAGCACACATTATTTGTAAATATACAGGCAAACCAAGTACCTTTTAATTTTCCACTACGGGCAAAGCCGTACGCGTGCCACTAGTAATGTAAATAAATTCCCAGTGTTTTCGAAAGAACTGAGTCACAGCTTCAAGAATACATAAATAAAGACGGAAGCGTAACAGTATAAAGCAATTAAAGCCCATGACTTCGCGAGTATCTTGAAATGATTGGTCCTTTTTTGCATGCTCATTTTATAAAATTTAAAAAAAAAATATTCTTGCTTACTTTAATCCAGGTGAAATCAACAAAGAAACTGAGATTTACCTAGAGTTTGTTCATAGCATTGATGCCAACGACAGCCCTACTTGTATGGATATCAAAGTGCCTAGAACGATGGAGGAAAGGCGGCAGCTTGGTAAGAATGTTATTGACTTACTTTCATTTCCTTGTATATAGCAAAGAAAAATATAGTACTCAGGTCCTGATCAAGCCCAAATGCCTTGGTCCTGGTAAAATTTGGTGCATAAAACCCATATGTTTTTATTGTAGTTTTCAAAAAAAAAAGGGGGGGGGGAAGAAGGAAAGAAATTTACTCTATTTTCTGGTACAACTAAAATCATGGTGTTAAGGTCCACAGACCCACAGAACAATGCGTTAATCAGACCCTGATTGTATACACACAAAAGTTTCCACTCAAATTCAACTTTCACTTTCTGTCACCCCTCAATAAATTTCGACAAGCTTCCATACGAACATATGGATAAACCAAGTATCCACTTTGGACCACGTCCTAGTGCATTTTTACCCGATTGAAATTGTACATACTATAATTAATAAAATAGAACATATTTGCTTCCAAAGAATGTTTTGTCTCGCCGATCTGGATTCTCGGACGTTTACTGTAATTACAATTCACTATTTGCCCTCAGTGCAAATTTGATTTTCTGCAGTCTAATAAAATGTTTGATCTCAACAGGCAAGGCTCATCTCCGCGAATCTCTGCTGTTACACGAGGAGGCTCTCCGGCTCCACCGCATGTGCAAGCAGTTGCGCCAAATCGACAACCTTCACGAGAGGCTGCGCATGGCTCACGATTCCTCACTCGACAGGTACGCCAGGTGTGAGCAGGAAGACGATTTCCAAGAAATCCTGGATCCGCCCCCCATACAAGGTGAGATGTTGAACCTTTCTCTAGTACTGGTTTAACGGATTGAAAAATTTGTCGTCATCATCTCCTTCAAGGATTAGGCATATAGCCTGTTCCGGCTTCTTAGTCGTCCCACCGCTTCCTGGACCTACCACAGTCTCGTTTGCCCCTTGGTTCAAGGGCGCCCATGTAGAGGGGCAAGAGAGGGCTCGAGCCCCCCCCCCCCCTTTGAAATTAGAACTTCCTTGCTTTTAGTACTTTTTTCTTTGTAAAAATCTAAAAACATCTCTTCTCCTGCCTTTAATGAATAAGTTATTAAAAATGTCAAATTGTAATGACTCTAATCTGTCCTGAAATCAGTTTCCACGGGGAAAATATGCAGCTAAACCACGGGGAAAATATTTGAGCCCCCCCCCCCTCCTTGTAACTTTGCATATGGGCGCCCATGCCTTGGTCTGTAATAAAGACAGCTCTTGGAAGTCCCCCTCGTGTCATACGTAGAACATGGTTTTTCCAATCGTTACAATATTCCGTAATTTTTTCATTGAGACTGAATATCTGTATTTCCCTTTGAATAGATTCCTTTCTTATTTTGTCTAGGATAGTGCAGTTCTTCAGTGATCGCAAATACTTTATCTCTGCTGCTTGAGTTCTACTAGTTTCTTGACTGTTCAAAGTCCATGTTTCAGAGCCGTATAGTAAGGTTGGGACCGCCATAACTTTATAGAACTTCAGTTGTGTTTCCTTTCTCGTTTTTCCCTTTTGGGTTCTTGTAAGGATTCCACATAATTTGAAATATTTGTTAGTGGGATTATTTTACGTTTTAATGCGAGGGTAACGTTTAATGACGCTTCCAACGTTCAATTTAGTTGCCGGATTTTTTTCACATTCTAATGACGCTTTTAATGTTCAATTTAGTTGGCGGTATATTTTACATTTTGACGGAACCTTTAATGTTGTTTGATGAACTTAATGATTTTTCCTTTGCGGATCATTTTGCACCTTAAAAGCTTTTAATAACCTAATATATTTATTTGTAAAATTTAAAAGAGCTGTTGCTTTTGTTTGGGGCACTACTCACAACTTTTTGCTTCTTTTCTTTTAATGATCTAGTTTCTTATACTACATTTGAGGCAGTGAGAAGCAAAGGGGACTTTTTCAAGTTTTGAGTAAAATGCTTATAAAGATTACGTCTTAGGTAGGCATTCATTGATTTTTTTTTTTCTAAATCATACTGTACATCAGCTTCTACCAGGGTTAATAGTACTATATTTTGCCCCGAGACAGAAGAGGGGTTTCCCTACCATTTGTGCTGGTTATCTCCAAATTTTAAATTTTGCCACTTGCATCCCTTTGCTTCTCACTACCTGATTTATGTACTTTGATCATTAAGGCTGCATTGGTTAATCACAGAAACTGGCTATTTTTTTTTTCAACTTTTCTATTCCTAGATATTTGTGTAGTTGGAGCTAGACCAGTTGCTTGTATTTAATTTATCTTTTTCAAATTCTTATTTACATCCCGACTCATTCTTATTTTATAAATGAGTGTGTGTTAACAGGTTTTTGTCAACTGTCCTCACCCCTAAAGGCGAGCATTGAATGAGTATATAAAGCCTCTGTATGCAACCTAACTTATCATTTTATTCTAATGCATTGCTATACTTACAGCTGCTACAAAATACCAATTAACTCTGATGCCTCCAGACTTCAGTGAGCATGCCATCAAAGACTTATTTCACGACTTGGTAAGTCTTTTTTTGTTCTTTGTACGACACTTCTGGGTCAATAACTGATTAAAGAAAGTCAGATTTCCATATTCTGTCCTGTTATCATTCAAAAATAGGAATCGCAGAAAAAAACCACTAAAATTTATAGCAAAATATATGAACCTGATAAATTGTTAAAGGGCGAAGCCTCATACTTGTGCTCCATACAATAGACTCTCTCTGCTAAACACTCCATAATGTTAACACATCGATATTCTGAACACATTTTGATGGTCCTAGCGAATACGTATGCATTAACTAGTCGCCGTCTATAATGAACATCTCCATAATCTGAATACAGTTGAACTCTCTTAATACGATCACGTTTACTACAAAAAGACGGATAAAACGAATATTTTGTTCGTTAATTTTGGTTTGCTATGTAATTACATCGAAAATTTCACTTATGATATGTACGTTCAATTGGAAGTCTCGGCTAAGACGAACAAAAATTTCTGACTTCTTTACTTGATATGTTTGTGATTGAATACTGTAATTTTCTTTTTTAGAAATTATGCTTCATCTTGTTTGGTAAGTCTCGTTGTGTATCGAGAAGAAAATACTAAATATTTTGCATCGAAAATAAAGCTCGTCCATTCGTTTACCTGTGGACATTTCAATTTAATCGGAGATAAAACTTAATCTTCCATTGTGGATTACAAGTTATTCCGCAATTATCAATTATCTTCCTTTTTCAATACTTCCCAAAAACATTCTTTCATAATAAATAAGTGCTTTTGTTCTGAATGTACGATCAGTTAGATTACAATGTGTGTATTAGTGCGTTTCATCGTTTTTTCAAAGTATGACTCATTTACGGTTGTTACGAAAAGCGGCTAATACGAACAAATTGGTGGATTTTTAACGTTTGTTCAACTGTAACCAAGTTCAACTGTATTTCTGTTTGGTCCCATGAGTGTTTAGAATAAAGATAATTTACTGTATAGCACTTTCATTTTACATGTGAGGGGAGAGGGGTACAATGTAGAAAGTGTTTTTAACATTTTAGGAAAAATCTCATACTACATGAGGACTTTAAAAAAGGGACGACACATAGTCCCTTTCGTAAATCCAATCAGATTAGATAAAGGATTTTACTGTTTTATGGCTTACAAAATACTGTTTTTTTTTGCCGAATGTATGTGAGCTCAGCTGAAAGGTGTTTACTGCACTTCCCTTTCAGCTATGATTTTCTTTAAATCGCTGTGATAAAGAAGGTGCCTTTTACATTCCAGGGTCCTCTGAAGGTATTCTGTGCGAGACGGCAGTGGACAGCTGCGAGACAGATCCAGCTCAAGAAAGAAAACGAAGAGAATTTTGGTTTCAGTGTTCGTGGCGATTCCCCCGTTATCATAGCAGCTGTTGACGCACACAGTTTAGCTCAGGTACTACCACATTCCTTGGAAGTATGTCTGCATAATGTTACCCTCCGCAACTCAAAGGTCTTCCCAGCACAACTCATTTTGATAATAAACAATGCATAGCGAAACCAGATCGCGTTTAGGCTCTTGGACAAGTTCTATAGGAGACTTTGTTTCTCGCTTTGTTTGTTGTTTAACTTCGCCTATAAAGCTGTGTTCAGGTACAGTGCGGCTCTGTTGAGTTGAGCGATGACCTTGACAGGATTCACTTTTTTTACGGAAGTTCAAAGAAAAAGGGGTGCGTTTTTGGCGTGAATTTGAGTTAGAATGATTTTACAAAATTACGAAAATAACCCAACTCAACCCAGCGCCATTTACTCTTTTCTTTTACCCCAGAAAAGAGATAAACATTGTCAAGGTCACAGATTAAATTATGAGAACCACACTATACCCACAAGCACGCAAAGCGAACGACTAAACCTCAGTGTTGTAGCTCACGGAACGTTTCGAAACATTCGTTCTATGCCACGAGACTTCTGACTGAAACACACTTATTTGGAGCCGATTTTTACCTGCTCCTGTTTATCAAAGCCAGGTCTAGATTCGCACAAACATACTGAGCGAACGCTTCAACCTATATGA
The DNA here is from genome assembly GCF_026930045.1 of Uloborus diversus. Lineage (NCBI taxonomy): Eukaryota > Metazoa > Arthropoda > Arachnida > Araneae > Uloboridae > Uloborus > Uloborus diversus. The sequence continues at coordinate 5,338 of NW_026557696.1, forward strand.
GCAGGGGCGGATTTACAGTCTTTTCAAGGGATGGCGGTTGAAAACCATGAAAGCCATATTCCTCCCCTCAACCCACCATGTAGGGGGGTAGGGAATAAACTCCTCTTTATCCTGTATTTTAAATACTAATCACCCGTATTGCCACTCACGAACTTATCACCCCCTTAAAGTGTTAAATCTCCCCTTTGGGGGCTATCACCCCCAGGGTTGGAAACCACTGTTCTAAATCATAGCAAAATGTACCATCATACCAGTATAGTGCAGTCCATGGAAGAAAAAGGTTGGAAGATACATATAGAAACAAAAAAATTATTAAAGTTCAAAAAGGGGGGAGGGGCGAGCTTAGGTTCATATTAAAAAGTGGGTAACGCTGTTCATCCACGACTACACTGTCTAAACTTAATTTAAAGCAAATTTGTGGAATGTACTTGATTGAAATTAGTAGCGAAAGCTAGTAATTCCTTCAATTCTATATTATTGGTTTTATAAAATGACGGTCATAGAGGGAGTGATCGTCCCCACCGCCCCCCTAGTAAATCCGCCACTGCATATGCTTAGCCAACCCACGTAGGATTGTTTGCACTGCCTGCAAAGTGGTTTGAAGCATTCAATGATCCAATGGGAGGTCACACACAGTGACCTCCCAAATATTTAATTTCGAAGCATCCCTGTTCGTGACGAATGGGAGCTATTATGTTGAGATTAACACACGTATGCTTCGAGCTGTTTTTTCAACCTGCGCACGTTTCAGATTTATTCTTTGGACGTGGTTTTACCATTGCCATGAATGTTTCAATGATCAAGGCGTCGATGGCCAATCATTAAAACACGCATGTACTGAAGAACGAATTTAAATTTTTGCCTTATTTTTTAATGCAGAATGGTCTGGATAATAGTTCTGCTCTCAAGCTACTTTCAGAGATCAAAAGAAGCTTCACTGTCCTTTCTCTGTTCCAGGAGGCAGGCCTCAAGGAAGGGGACTTTGTCGTCCTCATCGGCATAACCGACTCAAAATGGATGGGCCACGAAGAAGTTGTCCGACTCATCCGAGAATCTGGCAACGAGCTGACACTCAAGGTGGTCACGCCCATCGACCATGACTACCTGCACCCTAAATCGAGCAACAACTCAACGGCCAGCAGTCCAGCCAGCAACACCTCCACCCTGAGCTCGGGAGAACTGAGCAGGGTACACATGAGGTTCACAACGAACCCTTTCGCTAAAGACAAGCGGCGTCGCGCCACGTGGAACTTCTTCAGAAGAAGTCAATCCAAGGACAGAGAATTCCCAATCGTTGGGAAAGATGACAATGTTTTGTATAGATAAACAAATATTCGTTTTTATTGTTTTTAAATTGTACATGCATATGTGCATTAACGTCCTGGGAAAGTTCATATGCATTCCATGTTCAAAAAGGAGAAATGCCATTGAAATAGTATGCTCTCTCTAAATGCATTATAGCTTATTTTTTGCACAAGGCCACAGAATAATGTCCGAACCTTTTGATGCCTGTCTTGACTCCTAACTCTCAGTCGTTGTCGATGAGATTGTAAGGCTCACAAAATAGTAAAACGAATATATAAAGGTTTGTTAAAGCAATGGTTTGGAAAAAAGTGCAGACATTACTCGCAGTTCAAAGGACCAACAAGAACTTTTTTGCCAAAAGTAAAAGCAGCCAGCACATTTTATCAATTGAAAAATCATAAAAAAGTAGCTGGAAAAAGTGGAAAACGGATGAAATAAAAGGAAATAAACATGTTTAATTCTAGTTAATTAAGTTGTTGACTAAACTAAAAGAGAAAAATTATTTCATAGTGGATTTTTTTTTAAAGTTATCCCAATTTTTTGGAAGAATATTATCTGCGTCCTTTCTTTTCCTCCTGACATTATTTTATTTACTTTAAAAAGACATTCCTTGCACAATAATAATATTGCGAGCCTGTTTTTTGTGCAAATAGTGTATTAACTAAATTTAACTTACAATTGCAATCAACGAAGATAACTGAAGAGTAAGGTTTATATCAACAGTGTTTACTCAATGTGTGTACACTTGAGGATGTTTAATTGCTAGCAAAGAATGTGCATGAACTTCCCCATAAGTATTGTAAAAATATGCTCTAAAAATGTAAGTAGAAAGAGTTGTAAAGTAAAATATGATGAACTATTCTAGGTTTTTTTTTTTTTTTTTTTTTTTTTTTTGACAATGGCAGGTGAAAATGCTTTTGTGATTTTTGTAATTTTTTAAATTATGAAGTCAGTTTTGTATTAAGTGTTTGAATCTGAAAACTACTTCATTCATAAACTTTTGAAACTTTCTTTTATGAAAAACTTTTTTTAACCTTATTATTTGTCAATTTTTGCCCCCCCCCCCTTTCAAACCATAAAACTTGAGCACATGGACAAAAAGTTTTAAATCAGTATTACATACTTTTGTTTTTTTAAATAACTAAAGGATAAAGATTTTGTACAGATAAAGTAAAACATTATTAGTTAATTTTGTTGTTTTTAGTATTATTTTCAAAAGTTAATTTTTTTTATTATGTTTTAATTTGTCTTGTTGCATTTCAACATCAGCTGCCTCGTACTTCTGTGAAAAATAATTCTTAACTGTATGTATTGAAACTATTGTATTTTCAAATTTTTGAATTCTGGTCATTTAAAACTAGTGTAAATAAGTGTATTTTTGCTGTAAATTAAAGCCAAATGTAAACAATCTTTGCATGTTTGTATAAAATGATTTAGTTTTTTTAGCTATCTTTTATATATATATATATCTTTAAAACTTGTCTTCCATAGAATAAATTTTAATTTATGTAAACATAATCATGTTGCAGATATTTAAATAGTGTTTCCCGTTTGGTTGTTTCAAATGGTTTAATAAATGTTTTTGAAAAAAAAAATTCCAAGCTTTTGTAGTTACTTTCATCAACACCAGTACAAATTTGTTTATGGACATTGTTGGTAAAAGACAAATGGTATAATGTATCTCGGGATTGTTGGCACCTGACTTTGGGCGCGTCCACTTTAAACCGGTTCAAAGCAAGAGTAGCCTGATTTACTATGCTCAGACGTTGGCGAAAAAAGCTTCTTTCCTCAAAGCGTCATTGTTTCTTTAGAATAAAAAAAAAAACCTGGCCATGAAATTCGCATTAATGAGAACATTGAGGAAGCCTTGATTTGCTTATTTCGTTTACAGCATTATCCATTTCCCACGAGTTCGATGTTCTTGATTCTTCTACCGAGCATCAACAATGCTGAAGCGCACTTTAATTTATATTATGGGTTCCCAAAGAGTGTTCGTGGCATACTGGGGTTCCACGAAGGGCAATAGCATCAACATAATACAGATAGGGGACAAAATTATACGAACACCCTTGAAAAGTCATGGTCCATTTCAAAGAAGCAGAACTTGCGTATCACTTTGCACGCAAGTTTGCCTCTAAGTGGTTATGAAGGGTAAGGTACTAGTTCGACATCAGTCATAAGAGTTGCATGCGCTTATCATACCATCTGAATAATAACTGACCTATAAGAGTTTGAAAAATTAATGATTTTTGGAATGCGCTGTCTGCTCGGTAACGAAAGCAGTTAATTATTTGAGGCATCCAAATAGTATTGAGTCAGAGTACACGACAGCATGCGCAAAATGCGGAAATATGTCGTCTGTGAAGCAAAGCCGTGTACGGAAAACGAAACTTTCTGATAGGGTAAAAAGAGAGAGAGAGTTCATCTACCCACATATTGGTCTGAAAATGCAAGAAATCTTGACCCCAGATAATGTCAGGCATGAACAGTCATCTCCAAAGTCCCATTTCAGCAAAATTGTCCAAAGGCAACTTGGAAGATTTATGCAAGAGTTGCATTTCGTAATCCAGTGGTGACACCTGCCATGCTTTTCTGTGATGCCAATGGTTTAAAATACACGAAAATTGAACTCTTCAGTATTGGCAGGAAGTCTTCTGGTCTGATGAATCAATCCTCACTATATATTTTTCAGTCAGCGAGACGGGTTTATGTGTGAAAAAAGCATACAGAAGATTTTTCTCTTGACTACCTCTTGCTGACTGCGAAGCCTGGAGGTGGTTCCATAATGATATGAATGGTGATATCTTGCTGTGGTTTTGAGTTGTTTGTTACTTTTCATACAGGGGTAAAAGCTGTTTACTATGACAGTATTCTGAGGAATTCGGTGCATCCTTTTATTGAGACTTCATTTCCAGGAAAACGCACACTGTATCGAGACGATAATAGTACGTAAGCCAGGTCCAAAAAGGGGGGGGGGTCATTTGATACACCAATAGTTAAATTGTAAGCTGTAGTGTAAATCGTGGAAAAGCGTTTAAGCACCATGCAGTAGATTTTGGATGGTACATGTGACTACACCGGGAGCAGGAAGTACCATATCGGGATAGGGTATTTTTGGATCAAATGATAAGAGTACGGCATATTGTTAATTTTAAAGATGGTCATTTAAAAGCCATTTTTTACTTATTGTCGTACAGAAAAAATGGGTCTGGAAAAGCCCAGAGTTTTTGTTTATAGAATTATTGAGCGGTCTTTTTCGGTGATTTTTAAATGTACGGCACGGCATTATCATATTTTCTTTTCTTATTATTTAAAATTTCATTTTTTTAAATGCCGTACCAATTTATTGGTACATGGGTGAAATATTATAACATCTTGCTCGGCCCTCACAGTTTCCTGACTTGAACGTTCATTAACATCCATGGGGATATTTGGAATCAAAACTCGGTGATTACCTTCGCCCTCTATCCGAGCTGTTGGAATTAGAAATGACTTTTCCGGAAAAATGGCTTCATATTCCATAAAATGTTCATGATCTTTATAAATCCATCCCACGTTGCATACAATCTGTAATTAAGTCAAAGTGTGGTTCAACTCCTTATTAATGAGGTTTTTCTCCTATTTCGTAGGTGTTCGTATTATTTTGTCACCCATCTGTACCTATAATAGAGATCGATGAGGGTGCGGTGAGAAAATTGTAATTCTTCAAAAGGGGAAACGAATAGCAAAAAAATATTAGGAACCCCTGATCTCTATAGCAAACACACACGTTACTTACTATGAACAAGTAAACTAGAGTAAGATCGAAATGAAATATTCATAAATACATTGAGACAAACGTATTTCTATATGTATTAGTTAAGGTCGAAACTCAGAGTTTATTTTATTATTATTAACATCGCAGCCATTCCGAAAATCTCAACACTAACTTTTTGCGTACTAACTTTAAATCCGTATGTAACGAAGCAGTGACAAAGTTACTATTGTGGTGAAACGGGCAGAACCACCGGTTCATCGGAAAACCAATGCTGTGACAACATTCACAGTACTACGTTGTAGATGTTAGTAAAAAAAAAAAAAGGTCAAAAAAAAAAAAAAAATGGTTTTTACCATTACAACAAAAATTATCTTTCTTTTTTTTTTTTTTTTTTGAGCAATCACGATTGCTTATTGTTCTCACTTGACCGTCCTTGATGTTGTGGTTCCTTTTTCAGCTTGGACCAGGGCCCTCTGCCGCACCACTGCCCAGCGGCCTCTGCAGGCGCGGCTGTCCCCCGGTAGCCGGTTCTCTTGGTCGGTGGCGTCCATGTCCTAGACACACGCACGCCCATATACACACACACACGCACTCATATACACACACGCACGCTCATACACACACACACACATACATGCCTTTACACACATACACACACGCCTACTTGCAAACAGACAGGTCTACGCACACACACAACTCTACACATTCATGGACGCGCACCTACACACACACACATAAACGCCCAGGAGGTGGGACAGGCTTGGGGGGACAGGAGCCGTTTCTAGAAACAATGAATCCAATGAGTAGAGTCCTGTCGCAACTCGTGATTGCGAAACACATAATTTGGAATTTCAGAATTCAAATTAATTTTTTTTTTCCCCAGATTGGTGACAGAAATCACTCATGAAATCCATGTTCATCCACTGGAGTTAGGGTTAAAATATCAACTATCAAAATATCACCAAATAAGCAATGGCTTCGTTCAAATGTAGAAGCAATTTTCACCCGTCATGTCTTGACGGGCGATTTTCTAGTTAAAAATAAATACAGGACTTGACTTCATAACATTCAGGAGAATCAGGAAGGAATAAGCCATTAAATATGCCCTGGCATAAAATTATTACGTGTTTATAAAATAACAAACAGTTCAACTATCAGCAATTCGACGGACAACATTTCGACCCTGAGTTCGGGTGTGGCCTCAATCCATATGACGTTAACACCTCATTATAGTCCAGCATTTGCTTCATTTTTTCCAAAGTACATCGATAGCCTTATGATTTTATTATTTTTTACTCGACAGACACCAAGGGTTGTTGAACGCTGATCTCGTAGTTTGGTTAGGGTCAGTCACAATTCAACTAAACCCTCCTCTCCTTTCCAAGCTTGACATCGTTTGTGAACAGCCCCTAAGATGACTTCTGTTTTCCATTGAGCAAAGGATTTAAAGATTCCAATTTTTTTTTAAATAGGGGTGAAAAAAGCCGAAATACTTCGCGGACACCGGTTATTGCGTTGCATCAATACAAAAATTTCTCTCATTTCTATCCAGCCATAAGCAGATTCGTCCACCGTCGAGTGTTTTGTTATCGTCATCGTGCTAGCTGTTCATAACCTTCCACCACTGCCTTGTAAATACCAACTGGCTCATAAAATTCACTCTGATAACACTACATGGTTGCATCGTATTCATGGGCCACAGCAACATCAGTTTTACCCGCCTAAAATTCTTATTATTAAAATCCGAACTTACGACTGTCTGTTATTGGTGCCAGGGCCGATCCTAGGGTGTCGGCCGCCCGTGTGCAAAGATCTAATGTGCCGCCCTTCAAGAGTAATTTGCATATTTTGACTAACCTTTGACGTCCATATAAATATTCCTTCAAATTTCTATATCAAGTTCTAATTAAAAAAGGAAAAAAAAAAACAAGAGTGATGAACTTATAAAAAGGGAGAAAAGTTTTATAGTAAGAAACTCCTTAGGTACAATTTATATCTTTGAAGAAAGTAATAGATACCAAAATTTACTAGTCGTAAAACCGCCTTTTATAGTCTGTCTTCGGTGACATCAGAGAAAGCACAAAGGAGGGGGAATCAGGGGAGGGGGGGGGATTGCTCCCAGAAAATTACCGAAATTGGCGTACGAAAAATAGCTTTAGTAATCTTTGGTTGTGTTTGGTTGCAAGGAGAAAAGAGTCGGGTATATTCAAGGTGCATGGAGAAATTTTCGAAATTGACATCAAAAATCTCAATTTTACGAACTTTTTCGAGACTTGATATGAAAAGTAATGTTGGAGTTTCCTAAAATTCTTTCAAAATTGAAATCAATTTGAAGCTATTTTTTGTGACCGTAGCTTAAGAAAGATTGACGCTCTTCCCAAAAATTTTCCGAAACTGAAGTTTTAAACAAGCAGTTTTAGGTTATCTTTGTTGACGTTGCTAGAGGGAGGGAGATTCAATCATCTCCTATCGACAGTTTTCGAAATTGAAGTTTAAAACGCAAATTTAGGCTGTCTTTGGTGACGTTAGGGGATCTGGCAGCTTTTCTCCGGTAATTTCTCGCCACTATTGTTTTAAAAGCCCATTTTTGTCTATATTTGAAAACGATAGGGAAAACGTGAAAATATTCCAAACCGAAATATTTTTCGGAACAAAAATCCATTTTAGGTTATTTTTGGGAAGGAAGGATTTTGGGGCTCCCAAGTAGATGTTTCTAAAAGCGCAATTTTATGCTATTTGTGGTAACGTTAACAAAACTGGGAAGCTTCGGCGGATCTTTCGGATATTTTTCGATAATCTGAAAAAGCACAACTATAGACTTTTGTCCATCTCACTTCGACAATTGATGGGTATATGCCCTAGCGCCGTAAAAAGTTACATAAGCCAGGCAAGATAAATAAATACCTTTGTGCTGAATAGTAAAGTCAGACCAAACAACGTAAGTAGAAGCACAAATTTATAAATTACAGCAGACACATGTTTCGGCGTTACAGGGAACGCCTTTTTCAATGCAAAAATAATGAGCTTATGGATGAAAAGACATCCGACAAAAGCGTTGGCTTTTGTCGGATGTCTTTTCATCCATAAGCTCATTATTTTTGCATTGAAAAAGGCGTTCCCTGTAACGCCGAAACATGTGTCTGCTGTAATTTATAAATTTGTGCTTCTACTTACGTTGTTTGGTCTGACTTTAATAAGCCAGGCAGTTCTCCTCCAGAGTTTTCAGAGTTCAGAGAGAAAATCGTATTTTACGCATTGTTTGATAACGATGGGACAAACAGCGGGCGGGGGGGGGGGGGGCTCAGTGTGTCCTCACGAACTGTTTTTTGAAACTGAAGTCAATTTCAAACTGAGGGGGCGGGATTAGGGGCCTCTCTAAAGATGCTAATTGAGACAATCTTTGGTAGTAATGTTTGGGAATGGATTACGGGCCCCTCCATCGCAAAAATTTCGAAAACGAAATAAGAAAAATGTCATTAAGCAAATTTTGATGAGATTAAGAAGGGCTGTCCTCTAAAAGCACATTTTGGATTTTAAAGCCAACATTTTCAGGCTATGTTTGATTAAGTTAAGGTGGAAGGGATGAATCAGAGATTTAATTGGGTCCTTAAGATAGGTGGTTAAAACAGCAAAATTTTCCGAAATTAAAGTCCTAAAAACGCAATTTTAAGCCTTCTTTAGTCTCGTCAAGGAGGTCATGGCATCCTTTTGGATCTTCGTTTTGGAGCTACGTTTAAATTTAATACTCAGGGCAAGAGCCCTGATCTGAAACCGGGCAGTTCATTCGTGATTTTAATTCGAAAAAAATGCTGCAAAAGGGGGAAAATTACAAAATTTTAGTTCGTCATTCATATATGTTTGATTCTCAGGGGGGTCGCAATTTTCCACTGTCTCTCCACGCATCCGCGATATTTGAAATCATAATATGTTGTTTGAAATGCTTGCGAGAGTATCTAATCAGTACTAAACAGCATAGCTTTTTTTAAATATAATATATAAAATATGTCTTCATTGTTTAGGTCTATAAAAGCTTGGGGGGGGGGGGGGGGTAAACATTAGTGCAGAGCCCGATCATTCTGATGTTGGACACGGGGCACAGTTCTATTTCAGGGCCCCCCTAGGGCCCGACTAAGATTTTTGAAGACACTAGGCATGAAGTTCATTTTGTCCCCCCCCCCATTCCTGCTTATTCTATATAGTGAAGCTATAAAATATTTCGATGCCATGCTAAATTTGGAGGTACTTCATATCACAATACAGTATCATACATTTAAAAAGTAGAAGAGATATTGTATACGATAGTGGTTAAACTTTGACCGTTGCATTAAGCCGTAAATATCAAAGTTATCTATGATATAACTTTTAATAGTAAATACAGACTAAACTTGGAGTGGTTTTGGAATTTGCAAAGAGATCAAGTTTTTAAGGGAAATTTTATCAACAAATAAGAGATTTTTTGCTTCTCTTAGCATTTACACAAATCCACAAATATCAATGATATCATTGTACTCTAGATTCTGAGTGAAATCATTATTTATTTTTAATTATCATGATAAATTAAGGGGATTTTGGGTCCCCCTGAAATCTAAAAGGAGGGGTCTCTCCCCCTCATGCCCCTGCGGTAGTCAGGCTCTGCATTAGTGGCCGCCCTGGGCCTTGAGTGCTCCTTTTAGAAGGCACCCTTTCATGCTTCAGGAGGGGGCCATTTCCCTCATCTCCCCTCCCCTGTATCCATGCCATGTTACCGGTTCTGTCACAAATTTTGCAACCAAATAAAGCATTGTGTGTCAAGAGTAGATATTAATGGACAATGAACCAACAATGTTCCCTAACAATCTATTTTTCTTAAACTATGCTATGCTGTCGGGAAATCGGCACTTACTTTGATAATTGAACATTTAAAATTCAGCTTATTTATTTGACTTATCTTGTGACTTTGTGTTATCTTGTGAGAAATTCATGAGGAATTTTGCTTCATTAAAAGAACTATATGATGCGGCCTGCGGCCGCCCCTTGCTTTGGCCGCCCTTGTGCGGTGCACACTCTGCACACCTGCTAGGATCGGCCCTGATTGGTGCCAGTTGCCATTACCCTGTATAAAAATACAGATACAAAAGTGACGACCAGCAACAGGCTCTGGGCCCAGCTAGACTGATCCTAGTCAATTTACAATCCCCAGTGAAGATCAATGACCCTCTTAAAACTATCTTACTCCCTTGCTCATTACCACCTCTTCCGGTAAGCTGTTCCAAGGTTCCACTACCCTGCTAAAATAATAATTTTTTCCTAATATCCATATTAGCTTGAGATTTAAATAGCTTAAAACAACGACCCCTTGTTCTGTTTTCAGTGCTAAACTTCAGCCCCGTAACTTCTTTCATTTTAATAAATTTAAACAACTGAATCATGTCCCCTCGGTCTCTTCTTTGCTCAAGACTGTACATTTTTAGCATATTCTGAGCCTGGAATCATAGTCTAAATGAGAAAGTCATTTATTAGACTTGTAGCCCGCCTTTGAACCCGTTCCAATACATTAATATCTTTCTTAAGATAAGGAGACCAAAACTGAACATTAATTTTTTGATACAGTTATACAGGTACTATGAAAGAACTTACATGTAATTTCCTGGTTAAATTGTTACAATGCTAGCATTTGATCTTTTGGATTAAACAGTTTAGAATGACTACTCAACCAAGCTTACGAGTTTACTTCTACTCAAGTTTATGTACATTATGAATTTAAGTGTTTTAAGTTTAATACAAACTTAATGTTCCCAAGTCTAAAACAGTATAATACCCAAACAAGAAAAAGACGTAATTTACATTATCTTTATAACATGATCCCTGTTGCACAAATAGGCTGCTCTTATATTCCCAAATTCTTTCATCTGGGTATAACTTTTTCATCAGCGTTTCAAATTCTTTTTGTATGCAGGAAAGGCCACGCTCGAAATCGTTAATTGTCAATCGGTCTTTTTTGTAGAGAATAAACAAGTTTAGTCCTCTCACTACGAGTTTCTGGAGTTGAACTGCGGCAGTTTTTGCTGACGTACGCTGCTTGAAGCACGAGTTGACTGCAGGTAAACCTTGTGTTGCTACATTGAGGAAGATAACAGCTTCCCATTGAAAAGGATAGATGATACTTCTCAAAATTGTCAATAATTCGCTATTCTTAGCTATCTCAATCAATTTTGTTCTGTAGTTGGAGTTTTCAACAGAGCATTGTATAAAATAGGAGTTTTCTGGCGTCTCTGCAACATTTACCAGGAACTTTTGGAATTCTTCATCGTAGAGTGACCATCCGGTTTCGGACTGAATAGAGCTGTCCAATTCTCTAATCGCAATTGCCAATGCCAGGAACAAATCGTCGACGATTTCCAACTTTTCTCTTATTTGTGGTGGAAGGTCACTGATTTCTTGACCTTCGAGGACAGCTATTTGACTCGAGGACACAATTCTTCTGGTAGATCTGACGTTTTTCACTATTCTTAATGTTCGGCAAATAGTTCCGACTATTCCTGAGGAAACAGCGTTTTGGCGTATAGATATATCTTTTGCCAATCTAGCTTTCAGAGATTCAGCTAAAGCGATTGTTAGGTTGCGATGAGGAAGGATCCTTTCATGCAGAACGTTTGTCAAATCGTCTAATCTTCGTTTCGCAGTTTCTGCTGCATTATTGATTCTTTCAGATGAACTTAAATTCAGAAGATGTGTAACATGACTTGAGTTCTCCACAAACTCTTCCTACAAATGAGAAATAATCATTAAAGTATCATTTTCAATGTTTGCGGCTTTGTTGTTCTTTTACCATTTAAAAGATGGTTGTATAAAATAAATCCCAGTTATTTGCACAGAAAAAAACAAATGTTACCTCATTAACGAACCGATTTTCTTGTAACCTAGAAGACTGATAGTTTTTCAGCTAAAGTTGTACATATGAAATGTGCGAATAAAACAATTTACTTTCTTTTTTCAGAATGCCATGCCACTTTTATTCAGTGCGGATTTTTCATATGATTTTAGAATAAAAGCGTTGAAGTCAAAACATTTTTATAAGGTTGTCTGACCAGTAAAGGAACACCGCTTGCCTTGTCTAGTGGTCAGAGAAGTCTGACTGCGACAGGAAGCTCGGGGTTCGAATCGAACTCGGGCATGGACGTATTTTTTCTCTCTCCTGTCCTTGTCCTTTCTTTGTGTCATTGTGCTGTGAATGGTTGCCTACCCTGTAAACGGATCCTTATGGCATGTGTGTACTGTCGAAGTCGGACTTCACCCCGAATTACGGTACAGTTGGAAAAGTGAAGCAGCGCACCCCAAATTACCAGCCTAGCTGGCACACAACAGCCAGTAAATGAACGCATAAAGATAATTTCCTTTTTGAAAATACATAATATCGTTAAAAGTGTATAGCACCTCGAACTGTTCCGCAGATTCTTGCGGCGTAGACCGCTCCATTTGAACGATCAACAGAACGTGCACTGCTAAAGCTTGACTACGGAGATATGGCGCGTGAACTCGAAGCGGAAACGGACCGCTTCATTTCGTAATAGGTAAAATCGGCGAGAATGCGAGACTTTACTGCTTGCCTGTTTTCGCCGATTCTACCTATTTTACAATGAATTAATCCGTTTTCTCCGATTCTAAATATTTTTAGGACTTGACCGATGCATCGCATCGGCCTGGATGATACATCGGCGCCGATGGTTCAACAATTTAGCCATCGGTATCGGCGGCCGATGCTAACTTGGAGGAAACATCGGTCCATCGGCCTTTAAAAAAAAATAAATAAATAAAATTTAAAAAAAAAAAAAAAAAAAAAAACGAAAAGCCGATGGAATTGGCCGATGTTTTCGCAAAAAAAAAGAGGACTTTTGCTTTTTTAATATAAAGTAAAGGGAGTAAGAAATATAAAATTTTTTACTTAAATTTCAGTATGTATTTCTAATTTAGTCACCCCTGATGAAAGAATTTTCAATACTGCATTCAGGTTCAAACAAGTTAATTATTGCGTCCTTTTTTTGCGGCTGGATGTACGTATGTATCTCTCATAAGTCATAACTTAAAAATGTTAAGCTGTAGATGGTTAAAATTTAGTATGTGGGGTTTGCGTATACGTTCCAGTTGTGCACTTCCCTTTTTTTATTTTCAATCGGAAGTTCTAAAAGGCCTATTTACTCATTTCTGTGTGGTTATTAATTACTTATTTCAATGCAAAAATAATATAGCGTCTTAGACGCTCATTTAACGATCATTAGGTGATATATTGCCAAATTGGAGACCAACTTGGAAACAAATATGAGATGCCGCCAGCAACAAGTGTGTCAAGCGAACAGTTCTCTACTGCAGGTACAGCCTAAAAGGTGAAAATGCGGAAAAGCTCCTCTTTTTAAATAAGAACCTTCTCATTCTTAAATTCAAATATTGAAGCAATATGTAACTTTTATCCAGAGTTTGGGATTTTTTTAAAAAAAAATTTAAATCAGGTTTTTGGAATTTAAATCGATTTTCTTTTCAGACTTCAATATTTTTAGATATTACGTTACATTTATAAAAGTACATAATATTTTGAAAAATATAAAATGCATTACAATTTAAGCTTTTTCTGTGGCAATAAATATTTTTTAATGATAGGTTTAAAAAAATAAAACTGATTTTTATGTACATGCATGATTCAAATCACATTTAACGTTTATGAAACGAGGAATACAGTCCCAGTGCAGAAAAAACAATGAGAAATTTTAATTAGAATTATTACTTACTTTGGAAAGTTAAAATAGACACTGGAGTTGTATAAGGAGAAATTAGTCTCTTTTTTGAGAGTAGTTCTTATGGGGATGGGTTCCTATGGTGTCATAAAGTGTACTATTAAAATTAAGATATTTAAAAAATATTTGTTAAATGTTCAGGTTCCGAAATATGTTAAAATGCACAAGAAACGGTTTTGTTTTAATTATTCTGTTTTTAAAATAAAAGTTCAGTTTTTTATGAGCATGTTTGTTTTGAGCATTTTTTTTCCATTTTGAAATTGTAGTTTTTCATATCCATATTAATGTATAAGAAACCGCGATTTTTACTTCGTTCTTTATAATTCTTCGTCTGTTTATTTTACAATTTATTGGTCCAATTTTGCCGATTCTATCTATTTTACAATGAATTGGTCTGTTTTCGCCGATTCAACCTATTTTACAATGAATCGGTCCGTTTTCGGCGATTCTACCTACTTTACAATGAATCGGTCCGTTTTCGGCGATTCTACCTACTTTACAATGAATTGGTCCGTTTTCGCTTACAGTTCACCAGCCATCTTTCCGAAGTCAAGCTTAACAGGTACTTTACTGTCTGTCTTTCACGAGAAAAAGCTCCCGCCGTCAAGTCTGAGCCCGTCTACTGCCATAGAAACGGACTTCGTTCATTTTCTTCAAGGGTTAGCAGGAAGCTTTTTGGCGCCATTTCGTCACTCGTCTTCGTGCAGTTGTACGGGTTTTTCCAACATTAAGCTTCACTTGGAAAAATGAGACACGTCTCGTTGCCATAGCAGTAGACAGTCGCGGACATGTCGGCGGTGGCTTTTCTCATGATGGTCAGACAGTACGACATCCACATCGTCGGAAACGAGTTGTCCACAATAGCCGCGTTTATATGGACACTTTCGAATCTGCAAATAACCTGCTTGTCACCGCATTCCGGTTGTTTGGAATCTTTATCCGGAAATGTAGATATCTTTAACATATTCTTAAGAAATAAAACATTGGAAATTATCAGACAGATGACTCCTGATGATATTCATGAAAGTCAGGTATGAAACATACTTCGTAAACGAACTTTTGATCAAAGTTCACCATCAAACATGCGTAATTTATTAAAATATACACTGTTAAAAATTTTCCGGAAAATTTACGGTAATTGTTACTGGCATCCATGTTGCCAGTAACTATTACCGTAAAAATCAAATGTTACTGTAAAATTTTATGGTTTCCTCGGTAGGCCACAGCAACCAGTTGGCGCTGGGATCGCTTATTTCTCAGGTATAAATTACCGTAAAAATCGGCGATGCGTCGGCGATGCAATTTTACAGTAACAATTACCAGAAAATCTTCCTGAATTTTTAACAGTGTAGTTAATTTCTTCAAAAAACTCAAAAGGTGTGCGGAGCATTAAAAAAAAAATTATGGCTATTTATAATGTTTTACATAAAATTTTTTCAACTATGACCATTTTACCCCACTCCAGGTCAATAACACTTATGAGAAAGAAAATGCCATTAAGGTATTCAAATCAATTTTTTCTTCCAAAAATTCAGTGCAATGTGTTATTTATCAATGTAATATAAAATATCAACGAACAAATTTGAAGTTTTCAAAGAAATGTTCGCAATTATTACATACCTAAGTTGAAAAACCTGGATTTTATGACCACTTTACCCCACCAGACACTACATATTACTATAATCAAACAATTATGCAAACATAATTGATTGGTTGCCATAACAGGTTGTAAATCATGTTTTCATATTTTAATTTTGAATATTTTATATTTTTGGACATGATACTGCGGTAATTTTTCTGGGGGCACATGTTTATATGTGATCAGTTTTACAGAACACATGAATATATTCATCAATATCCAATGTCACAGCCAATATTAATTCCAGTTACGTTATATTTTATTTTTTAAACATTAATTATCACGTTTCACAAATAGTTCTAAATATCATTCACATATAAACACCGTTTAAAGTATAAATATTTACATTAAATGTACATTTTTATAAAATGAAGGAAACAATTTTAAATCCATAAATTTTAATAAGATAAAAAAACAATGATTTGAGGATGCAGTTATTATTTAAAAAGATTGAAAATATCGGATGTATATCAAAACATGCTATATTTTTGATATTTTGCAAAATATCATATTTTCGGACCCTGGTCACATCACTTACGATAAATTTCGAATTTGTACTTACATGATTCCGGCTTAAAGCCATCACATTGACTTTTTTTCTTATCTACTCTCAGCTTTTATGTATTTGAGTTGAGCAAACTATGTCGTGCTCAAATCTTAGTTTGCAGTTTCTTACCAAATAAATAAATTCATAAATAAATAAAAAGGAGTCGGTTTCAATTACACACCAAAGTTGAAGAATTTTCAATGACTCCAGTTCGGCAAACCTACTTGGTCAATTTTCAAGAAACAAGCGATTATGATTTTTGGAGAATGTACCCTTCATCATAAAGCAATAACATTCGCAATTACGAATTTAGCTCAAGAAATGATACACAGCGACATAGAGATGCTAGTCTTAGTCTAACTAACAATAAAAATGCGACGAAAGTAACTTATTATGTGATGTGCTGAAAATTACGTAAGTATAACTGCACTAAATAGTTTATAGCTTCTTGTAAAAAAAAAGAAAAGAAAACCCCAGGTATTCAAGTGAGGTGTACGTTTAGGACATAAATTACGCGTTTTCTATCTGAATGATACCAATCGAGTGAAATATGGGATAGAAAAAAACAGAAACAGAATAAATTACAATTGTTAATTTTCAAGTTAAATATGTGCGTATCGAAACTTTTGCGTGCAGCTTTTTCAACAGTTTAATTTATTTGCTAAAACCAAAATATATTTTTTGTGTTGAACACACAACTATCAGTTATAATAAAACAAGAAATTCCGTCCAAAACTACACGAGCGTACTTTCCCGTATATCAACATAAACCAGTGGTTTCCAACCTAGAGGCAATTGCCGCCAAAGGGGCGATAGGTTGAAGAGTGATTGGATAAAATTGCTGTATTGCATACATTTTTCTTGAATTTAAATTAGGTGTTTACATATTTAATAATATCGATGTTCACTAGCGTTAGTTTTTTATGTTTCAAGGAAGAAAAGGGGATGGGGTGATAGGTGTCAGTCCACCTTTAGAGGGGCAATTGGTTCATAAAGGTTGGAAACCACTGACATAGACTTTCTATCATCTAATCAATATTCTCTAAATTAGTTAGGACTGCAAACTATGTCAATCATACCTTTTTAATATTTTAAGCTGATCTCTAAAAACAAAATATGCGTCGGTCATCTGATGAAAAATATAAGTAAAAAAAATAAATAAACGAACAAATAAACACCTTTTAAACAATGCAGTTAATGTATTTTTTCCATAAAAAATCTTAAATCGATTTCAAAAAGAAAAAAAAGAATTGACATTAAATAACTCATCAAAATAAATACATTTTATACAAAATAAATAAATAAATAAAAAATCGTTTGTAAAACTGAGAATATATTCAATATCTGCATTTCAAAATGTTTTGGTGCCAACAAATCATTTTGTCTGCGATGAGGATTTACGCTGATCGTCCGAACTTCTTTCATTATAAGTTAATCTATTATTTCAGAAAGCGTAAGTATAAGTTCGATTTTTTTCTTCAAAATTGAGTAAGCTGTGGTTTTTTCATATTTGTATGAAGAGAAATCGACTAGTGTAGGAGGGACGTCAATCCTTGTACGACAAAGGACTTTATTTAGGGATCACATTTTTCGTTTAGTGCAGAAAGGTCGTAAGTCCCGGACTTACGCTCTTTCTGCATTAAACGCGAAGGAAGAAATAGTAAGATGCATGTGAATATATGGCAAGATCGTAGAAGAACTGGATTTATTGGCGCAATGAAATGAAAACAAGTACAGTCGACCCTCGTTTTTCGCGGGGGTTTTTTTTAACGCGGTTTCGATTATACACGTTAAAGATTTGACACCTTTATTTTATTTTATGCGGATGAGTTTCTGTTGTACGCGGATGCGGCAATGCAACGGATAAAATTTTCCCCTCTTTCAAAATCCAAACTCCTAAAGATTGCAGATTACACGTAATAAACTGCATTTTGGCGGGCTAATAATCGAGTTTGGGCCGCTGGAGACATTTTATGTGATTGGTTTCAGAACTCTTTCGGAAGTAAAGTTATTAAACTCACGCAGTTCAGAACTCACTGGAAAAAGAGCTTTTAAGAGTGACAAAGGAAGTCAAAACCAACGAGGATACCGACATCGGTGGCACACGAACCAAAACGTTGAAAATTTTGAGCCATTCCTAGACAATAGAAATGATCTTTCTGATTTGTTAGTGAAGGAAGATTCTATCATGGAAATGACGCAAGTGATCATAGATGTGTTAATGCTCTGCTAAGAACTACAGAGAAAAATCCTTAATGACTGACGAAAAAAACTATCATAGTCAGCAGCTCCTCTTTTATAACAGAACACGAAATTAAATAATGCTTATAAACACTTTATAAGTTTACACTTATAACACTTTATAAACAGAATACGAAATTTGTTTATGTTGTTTTTATGCATGTTGTGCATGAAAATCGATATAAATATGCATTAAACTTATACAACTAGTCATCACTAGAATGAAGTTTTTTCTATCCATAGAACCTAACCCCTATTTTAACACTACTATTAGGTCTTAATTTACGCGGTTTCGATTTACGCAGCATTTCCGTAGAACGTAGCCCCCGCGTAAAACGAGGTCTACCCGTAACTCCTTTGATGTAGCATTTTTAAGGTATGGTAGGTTCGTCAGTTCGGGGGGTTACGGGGGAACTGGAAATCACGGAATCGGAATGAAATTCGCTAATTTCTCAGGGATTTTATTAACATCACTCTAGGAGCTGAGAAAAAACTTTGCTTCAGTGAGGTATACAGAGGTCAAAATAAGAACAACACCGCAGAATTTAGCCTGCGACACCTGAAGAAATTTAACAAGATTGCTGATGTTCCTCTGAGAGGACCTTCGTTTGTCCTTTGCGACCGGAATTTTGGGACAGTAAAACGAATGTTAAACAGACATGACAGATTATTACCATGTGAAATCCAATCTCTAAAAAGTTAAATTCTGAAATTACAACAAGATTCAGAGTCAAATCTTTTGAAGACAATGAAATCTGTAGCAGCTAAAGCAGGAGCCCTTCAATTTTTAAGAAAACTTATCTCTCAAATTGAGATTTTGGAAAATTATTCAATTGGGCAACAAATGTTTTCAATTATCAACATTCATGATGATTAAATATCCTATAGAACATCAAAGGAACGGTTTCAGGCTAGCTATTTTATAGAGAGTTTTCAAGAGAATATTGCAAAGTAACGCTTGTCGGCTGAACTACCTTTGCCAATATTGAGTATAAAGGGAAAATTTTCATATTGCTGTAAGAAATAACAAATATCAAGATGATTATTCAGTGCAATTTCGAACATAGTCTTACTAATATGTACATCGAACTTGGTACACAAAACTAGACAAGAGAAGGACAGAAAAAAATTTCTATTAAAGATGTACTTGATGAATATAGTTTTATACACATGTAAAACCTTTGCTTTTTTTTCTCAGTGTGTTAGTTTTTGTTCATTTTTTATTTTTTTACACCAGACTTTATTATTATACAAAAACCAAGACGAGAGAAAGAGGAAAATACAAGACGCATTTTCTTAAGATAATGAATTTATGAATACGGACTTCACTAATTATTTTTTTCACCTTGTTATATTATTTTTTATTATCATAAATCAGTTTGAAACAAATCTGTTTCATTTGATTTACATTTTTATCACTCTAAACTAGTCTTTCAGGATATTTATTGCAGAAAGGGATAAGTCTAAATTAAATTTAAAAAAAAAAAAAAATCGGTGAGAAAATGAAACGTATTTTATATATATGAGGTGAGGTAATGATCCCACTTGTGGCTATATTAGTCATAAAAATTTTGTAGAATTTAATTCAATTCTGAATGAAATAATTACTTTTGATTGATTCCTGAAAAGTTGCATTAGTGAGATTTATGCCCTTTCTGAAATAATCGATTCAAGTGAGGACTAAAAGTTGCTGACACTGTTCTTGCTCATAATTTCTCCCTTTCGCACAAGTTCCATTTCCCTTTTATTTAGAGATGTATTAGTTATATATTTTGCCATGTTATCATGATTTTGGTTCAGTCATGGGAAACACAAAATTTGTCGTGAGGAATTGAAATCTTTCGCAAAGTATCACCAGCATGATCAATGTCAAACAAATAATCTTATGACATTTTCCTATTATTTTGATTTTCAATTACTGAAAGAGAACGCTTTTTTCCTTTTTTTTCTCTCTTTCTCTCTCCCTCTTCCTCTCCAACGATTTTCCTACTTTTCCTTTTATCAAACACATACTGTTTAAATTAGTGGTATGCGTGCTTAACTTAATCACTTCTATAACATTGAGGGCTATACTGCATGGAATCTCTTGTCCATAAAGATATCTTATGAGTTGATGATGTTGCCGTAATAATATTTAAACTAGTATGTTGTGGCCATCACGAAACTTTCTTCTATATTTTTCCTTTTTCTGATCCCTCCCCATGCTTGACGAAGAAGCAATATTCCTAACAAAAACAAAATTACACATGCAAAAACTTGACGACCATCCCAATGTCTGTATTATTGTAAAAGCAAAGCAAAGAGCGAAAATTGAAAGTTATTTTAAAAGCCTTGCTTGAAATAATTACAAATATTTTATTTGTTAACAAACATAAGATGGCAACAGTTAAAAATTTTAAATCATTGAGATAATATTTCCGATCATTTCCATACAATTAAAATCACGAGAAATGCGCAGATGACAATCTATTACGATTTATCTTTCTTATTGTTGCATTAATAAAGCTATTTTTATTCGCAAAAAAAAGAAAAAAAAATAAATCAACACCTCTTGGAGCGATTGGAGTCAAAATTGAACCAAAGCCTGTTTACGTATGGATTCACATATATTCCAAATTTCAACCAGAACGTAGCATTACTTCTTGAGATAGGGCACTCACAATGGAAAAAAAGAACGGGCGATTGCGTTCCCCCCTTTTTAGCTGTTGACACCAATATAAAATCAGCTCTTATACCCACTAAGGGCTACTTGTCAAAAAATTTTTGTTTGATTCCGTTCGTTATTTCTTGAGATACAGCAGTCACAATTGACGACAAAAAACGTTCTATAACTCAACCCTCGTTTGAGCTATTGACACCAAAATTGAATCAGCACCTGCTCCTGTTAGGGGCAACATGTGGACCAAATTTTGTTCGATTCCGCCAGTTACTTCCTGAGGAATAGCAAGCACGCGTAACTCAAAAAACGTCCCATTGCTCCACCCCCCTTGGAGGAATTTGCGCCAAAAACCAATGGGCACAAGTTCACATAGGGGCACATATGTGTACCAAATTTCGTTCAATTTCATGCGGTAGTTTTTGCTGTAGAGCGGCCACAAAAAACTGGTCACACACTGACGTGACACACACACATACACACACACACACACACTTACACACACACAGACAGACAGACATTTTCCAAAAATAGTCGAAATGGACTCAGCACACCTCAAAACGTTCGAATCTGTCAAAATTCGAAATTCGAAAATTTGCACGAATCCAATACTTCCTTCTATATATTAGATATAGAAGAAAGTAAAAAAAGAAAAATGTTGTTGCAAAATAATTTACAAGATCAAAACCAAACAAAGTTTAAATTTTTATTTGATTTTTTTCCAAATGACTAAAAAGAACATGTATTCTTATTAGAAGTTTAGAATAGAAAAAAATAATAGCAATTGTGTCAAAAAAGGATCATTGAATGTTTGAGTAGTTACCTTACAGTTGAGAGGAGTTGACACAAGTAATTAACTTTGTATTCATTTCATATTTTTGCAAATCAATACTAAGTCAATAACAATCTAAATTGTCATTGATTAAAACTGATGACAAACAAATTACATAAATAAATATTTAATTAATCATACAAAATAAAAAAAAAGAAAGCAGAAATGGTAGCGACACCTTTATCTTATTAAATTCTTATTTCCGAAATATGTGCATTTTGTTTCATCTAAAGGAACAAAATGAGAGAGAGCCTCTTAAAAAATCAACACCTTTAAAAATAAGAAGCACCCTAATGCTGGTATTTATTAATGTTTTTAATTACTTGAGTCCTATTTACGATAACCACCCAAAAAATTAACTTTTAAGTTGGGGAGATGATTTTTTGTAACATGAGTGGAGAGGTGGGGTGTATGCAACCCCAACATTATATTTCTTATTTCAAAGTTCAGCAAATTTAAGAGAGAAAATTTCTAAGGGTTTTTGCAATATTCATTAATGGGTCATTCCATGCGAAATGAGCAAAATTCGCAAAAAAGTGGTGGCCGCATGGTAACAGATTTTTATGAAATTTGGTATACAGGTTCCTTTTATGCCTACATAAATAAATCTAAAATATTTTTTTATTTGAATAGTTACATGCGATTGAAAATTGGTCAAATTGAACAGCATTCTCATAAATGATAAATGTTGCACTTTTGAAGGCTTGTATCTTATTAACTATTTAATGAAAACATAAAAGTTATATGTTGTTGCAATCTATGGAGTAGGGTAATTGATCTGATATCAGTAAAATTTTCAAAGTTATTACAGTTAACTTTTAACCGAGTTTCAAAAACTGAAAATATTTCAACTTTCTCATAATTAAGCATTTTATTTTTTAATCTCAATCTTTAAGGAATACATTAGCTTTGATGAAATTAATATCCAATAATGTGCTAAGTATCATAAAAGAAATACCATACTTTTTAAGTTGTATTTTAACTCCTTTGTCTTCAAAATCATTTTTAAACTTAGTGACATTTTGCAAAATGATGATTTTCCCCTTCACATACCCACAAAAATTCAAATGAGGGAAAATTCAGACAACTTTCAAATTTTACAAGAGTATAGAGCTGTGTTTCTACTATTTGCTTGAAGAAACTCGAAATTGGTTTTTGATTTCCAAACGTAAAATAAAATTCAGAAAAATAGCCTTTTTTTTGTTTTATGGGTCAATCCATACAGGTTCGACGGATGGGTGCGCTCGACCATTTTTAATTTTTTTTGAAATTCATATTCCTAAAAGCTGCATATGAAAGATGTTTAAAACCACTTTTATTTTTTCTCTCAACTGGACCTTTGATTTTTTATAGGTCATCAAAAGTGATTTTCGTAGTCAAAAATGGGACTTTTAGACCTTTGCATTTTGGCCGAAATCTATTTGAATTACATTTATGACACTTAATTTAACGCTTTGATGTTAAAGTGCATAAGTTGATAGTCTTACATGCTGAGTTACGTACCTGTAAGTTAATAATTAAAATAATGGCAACAGGGTAAAGTTCAAGGCCAAATGAAACATTTTACTCATTTCAAAGGGGGATAACTCACGTAGGGGACGGAAACACAAAATGAAATACGACAAAAAACTAATCACTGGAACCATGCTAAAAAGAATATGTAACTGTTGCTGTGTGTTTGTGCACCCTTTATAGATTACAGCCCCTCAAAAATCGGAAAAATGACGAAAATGACATTTTTAGACCCTTATAAACCAAAAGGGGATGGAATTAAAAATAAAATTTCCTGACCAATTGAATATTCCGTTCAAGTACTATACATGTGATACATATTGTTTTTTCTATTTGGTTTGTAAAAAAGATACAGGTCCTTGAAATTAAGCAATTTTGCTAGTCAATTCACACACTTAAACAAATAAAAAGTGTGAAAACGTCATGGTACCTTCTTAAATTGCGTATATTGTGCCCTATATAATACATTATACTGAAAAAACATATTGTAATTTTCAAAATAACTATTTTAATTTGATAACTTAGAAATATTTGAACATGAACGAGTGGAATTGACTGGGCTGGCGGTGTATTTCAAGTATTTCTGCCTTAGCCCTGGCTATAGGGCGGTAACTTACTGAATGAACGAGTAGTTTATACTGTATGGAACCTGTATGGATTGACCCTTATGTGAAATTACGAGAATTCAAAGAATTAGATAAACGACTAAATGATGCAAAAGCAAGTAAAACTAACATTTATTTCAATTTAAAAAAATGTACATTTCGGAATGTACTTCATAAACATGGTTTTTAGAAAATGAAACACGAAAGAAGTGGTTAGTTTTGCTAAACTTACAAAATAAAAGGAAGTAACTTATGAAATTTTACCTTAGTTCAAGTTACTCTAGTAACAAAAATACGCTGATACCAATGATTAAAATTAAGAAGCATCTAAAAGACACTTCAATATATTATGTAAAAAAAATTGAGTAAATTTAGAGCATTCCCTCATTTTCAAAAAAACATCTGAAATAGAGGAAAAAATGAAATTTTTGGAAATTTTCGATTTTTTTAAGTACAATTTCGTCATCAAGAAATTCATAAACAGTTACTAAATTAGAGCAGATAGTTACATATAGATAGTTTTTCAATCTGAATTATTTTTACTGTTATATTTTCATTAAAAGAGCTAGAAGAGTGATTTAAAATCTGAAGTAAATTGGCAAAATTTCAATCTTTGTTAACATCTCCGATTCAAAAAAAGATCCGAGTAAATTTTACTTTGCTCTTTCTCAATAGAGATTTGTTTATAGAATGCGGAAATATTTATTTCTTAAGTGTACGTTTATAACTTATGGAGTTATTGAGTCACAAACTGGCAGCAATGAACTCTGAAAATTTAGGCTTAGCGTAAGCATCAACTTCTAACTTTAATAACAAAGCAACTAACAGTTTTTAAACTTTCATACTTTGCATTTCCTCATAGATATGCATGGTTTACCTAAATAAAAATTTTCATTGAAATCTGTGACATGTCAGCCACAGCTGATTTGCTCATTTCGCATGGAATGACCCTAATATAAGTGAAGTTGAAACAGTATTGTGCATTCATGAGGAGAAGACACTTCGGAACGCCTTCCCGAAAGCACAGCTAATTTTAGCGTGGGGGTGATCGCTACCGCTTGCAATTGAGACAACCGTAACTTTGGAGGGCATTTAAATTCGCGAAAATGTTTTTGTGTTCCTTCCTTTAGTTTCTACCTTCGCGTAATTGTCGTCTACGGGGAATCTTTACATTTTAAACTGAAAAATTCAGAACTATAAATATTGTATTTACAAAAAAAAAGTGAGGTATTTTGTTTTCTGAATGAAACATTTCTATTAAGGATAGGCTTTCTGAATTTTGAATGATATTCTTTTAAACACTAACGTAGTATATTCGAAATTGCAAGTGCGCTGATGAAAATAAAAGGGGGAGGGGCAGGAAAATTTCACTGCCACATAGACTGTGGCATTGAAATGCTTAAGGGTTGCGTTCTTTTTGAAGACTTAGTACCTCTCTCCATATCCCTCTCTCTTTTCTTGAGGGGGGGGGGGAGGTGACTCAGCAGCTCTTAGGGGCTGGGTATTTGATGCATCTGTATGGATTGTACAAAATTTCAGATCATATAGAGTGGATATACAGTCAGTAGATCTACAGTAACAGTTAATTTTAAAAAATGCTGAAAACATTATTCGAACAAAAGTTGCCCCCCCCCCAAAAAAAAAACCTGGTTGAACCAAAGGCGGGGACTGGCCAATTGTTCCAGAAAGGATTTACACGTGAGAAATAAAAATAAATTAGAAAACAATAAAAAAATCAATCTGAAATATATTAATGCAATTAACTATTAAAATCAAGATTATTTCTCTAAATATTGCATGAATGTTAATGTTTAGAAATATGTAATAATTTTCGGTGCGTTATAAAAAGTGACTTTGATTAGAATACTGTTTTAAAATTATAGATTCATCGGTAGGGCCACCTTAAAAGATGACGACTACCCCCGGGGGGGATGTCAGTGCGGGGAGGGGAGAATCAACTTTGTTTCTGGGGGAGGGGAGCAGAAACGAAGTTAGTTATAACACTTCAGTATACAGTAGCTTAACGTCCACACGGATTGTCCATAAAGGATGTTACACTTCACCTTACCCTATCTCCTCGTCAAATCTCATGCAATGTTCGATGAACATATTGCTATAACGAACGCTTTTATTTGGACCAAAATGTGTGAAGTCACATTTCTTGTAATCCCCTCCTTCCCCTTGAGACTGTCAAAAGTTCATGAACCCCAAACCCTACCTCCCTACCCCTTTCAAGCGTGACATCATTTGTGAACGGCTCCTTAGGTTTGCTCTAAGTCACCAAAATCGCACTAACAATTGTTTTAAGGGAAAAGACCGGCTCCCCTCCCCCCTGGATAGCGCTAGTCACAATTTTTTTTATGATCATGTATGCTTTTAACAAAGAATCATATCGCAACCCGGCAAGAAACGTGACACAGTTCAAAATTTGGGAAAACCGTACCGGCTGTTAATTTAAAATCGAAAATTAATGCACTTTCTCGACACAAAAATGGCAAAGTTAGCTAACCTAAATGGTGCGGGGGGGGGGGGGGGGGCAATGTGCGATATGTTGAACAACTGAATATGTTGACGTTTGTTGCTAAAAATTAAACCTTTTAAATTCAGAGTCAAGGACGGATCCAGAGACTATTCAAGGAGGAGGCGATTGATTTCACACCCTTACCCTTTTATAAATTCGCAAACCTCCGCCCCCCCCCTTCCAAACACCATAAAAGATCGTCTCATTTCAGTTATTTTGGGAGGAGGGGGGATTTCCTTTTCCACAAAATTGCGGAGGAGTGTATCAAACCCAAGGGGACTTCAATTTTCGAAACTTTCCTGAGAAGAGCCCTTGAACCATAACCCTATTTAATATCACTAAAATCGTCTAAAATGGAGTTTTTGGAACTTTGAAATACTTAATTTATAATGTTCGGATCCCTATCACTAAAGTGTCAAGATATGTGCTAGAATTTCATTTTCCAGACAGTAAGAGCTTCGTAAAACTATGAAAGGTAGGCTAAAACAATTTTCAACTTCAGTATCAAAAATATGACGTGGAAGAGTTCTGCATCTCGACTCAAGGAAGGGGCGATCGCCCCCATCGCCCCTCCCTTGTATCCGTCCTTGTTCGGATCTGTATTAGAATACGAGCAACAAACTTTTGCCTATTTTATGATCCCCACACGTAACGCTGTTCCGTAAAAGTACTGGAAGAACTGAATTACTTTTGGAGTAATCGGAAGAACTTGGGAAAAAAAAAAAAAAGCATATACATTTTTTCGTATTTACAAAAATAAATAGTTCAAAACAGTAACATAAAACGTTGTTTCAGGCACTTATTCAATTATTCTGTAGATAACCATATTGGCATGTGAAAAGCTTTAATTTTTGTTTTGTTCCTTTTTTCATTTCTGAAGAATAAAAGCCATATTGAAAAAAAAAAAAAAATAGTACTAAAATATTGAAATGTGTCACACAGAGTGCAACTTACCTACTGTGGCTTCCAAAATTGTTCGTACGCTTTAAATGTGTGTGGTTAAAAATGAAGTGCCTACGAATAGAAATAGTAGTTCAATACTTTTTTATACTATCTCTACATGATTACATCAACCCAACATTTTTTACAAAATATTGACTATTTGAAATGGGCCACAAATGAGGTGACAGAAAATATTTTCAGAAAAATTCGAAATTAAAGTTGTCGTCTGTCGTTTTCTTTTTTATTACTTTTTCAATGCAGTAATAGTTAAAAAATCGTTTGGTATTAATTTTTGCTTGTTTACTTCACAAATTCTACGTATTATTTTCAAAATGGCTCGAATTCGCAAAGTAACAACAAACACAATTCGAAAATATATTAATTCTGCATTATATTCAAAGTAAAACAGTTCGAAATGCTGCAAAAGTAGTTCATTTATCCCATACTACTGTGCAATACTTAAAAAAAAACGCTTTAAAGAAGAAAATTGGATCGAAAATAAGGTGTGAAATGGTTGACCAGCAAAGTTAACAAAATGCTATCAGATTTATAATTAGAAAGTCTTTGAAAAACCTACGTTTGAGAGCTGTAAAGTTTAAGCAGAATAGAAGGAAAAATTTTCCTTCCAATTTCACCTGCAACTGTTCACCATGTTTTCAAAAAATGTTTACTTAGCGTGAAAAACAGAAAGTTTAGGATTTCCTTCGCAAAATCAATGATAAATTAACTCGAAACGTATAGAAATACACTGCAAATCTTAAAATACTTTTAAGTCGAACAATTGTCTTTGTAGCACACCTTTTCTTAGAAAATTATAGAACACTCGTCTTCTTCCAGTGCGATAACGATAGCCAACTGGCAACCTTTCTCAGAGTTGGTCTGAAGGCTCATCCCCAAAAGACGCTTATAGAATCTTCCGATACCACGTGTTGGGGGCGTGGCCAAGTCTCAACTGCTGAAAAACGGACAATACCTTAGGTGACGTATGGATGCTTCAGTTGCCAAATCGATTAACTTCACTTAAAAAAAAAACATCATCATTTCTGCTTTAATAGTGCTTAATCAATGCTTAACATGTGACTTTATATTAAAGTTTTGGTTCAGTATATTTCTGATCATGTGATTGCAGAAAATGTAACACGAGGTACTGTTTACTCCTATGTAAAACACAATCTTCATAACTTTTCTCGACTTTTTATTTTATGGAGTTAATCGATTTGGCAAGTGAGGCATCCATATATATGCATACAAAGCGAGAGCCACGTGATAACAGGCCAGACAACTCCCCTCCCCCCGCTTCGTTACGCCACCAGTAGTCGATCTTTGAACTTGGCGCGAAACTTTGAAAGCAGTGCAGTCTACCAGTTAAACAATAGTGCTTCTTGGTCTGGTTGAAATAGATGAAATAGGAAATATTAACTTCGGCTGCACATTTTTGAATACAATACTGTTGGATTTATCTCATAATTTCCAAGTACCGGAATGTAGAGGCAATTAAAAAATATATATATAATATAAGTGTCTGCTGAGTGAATTTGAGTCAGCGATTTCCGCTTCCGAACAACCTGCATGTGAAGAAAAAAGCTGGGCGTCTCATGGAATAAATTTTAAAGTTCGGAGGTAAGTACTTTTCTCAGACAAACAAATTTACATTTTATGCAGTTAAGATTACTTAAGTTTTCCTCCATTACACGAACAATTGTCAGTTTCCTTTCTGATATCTTTGTCTGTAATTTGTAATTTTAGTATACTGCTTTAATATTTGAAACGGTTAACTTGCAACTTTTTATTTCTTTATTTTTTCAACTTTGTACACGCATTTATTCGAAATGGATTTTCCAAGCTGACAATATACATATGTCAAAATTTTCTGCAAATATACTTGTTGCTATCAGAAGCAACGTAACTTGGTGTTGATATTCAGTTAATATGTAAACAAGTTTATTGAAACAGGCTTTTAACTGAACTAATCTTATATTTTCCGTTTCGATTAAATTGTTTCATACGCTAGCATGTGTTATTTTGATCAAAAAACATTCCTTGATGGGCTTCCGTAGTTCTGAGATAGAAGATTAGATTTGAACGCCGGAGGTCGTGGGTCCGATACTCAAACATTTCCCCCCAACTACGCCCCTGCAATGTTATTCAAACAAGCTGGTTCTGTGCGTAATTTAAAAAAATATATACGGTTTTTTTTCACTGTTGTCTTTAAGTTTTATGATATTTATGCACACATTGTGGTTAAGTTAACGGTATTCATAATTTCTGGGCTTGCGAAAGATTAGTTTTGAGCAGTGGATACACAACGTGTTTTTGCCAAATGCTCTGTGCTTGTTTGTTTATGCTTAAAAAGGGCAAAATATCTTGAACTACAAATTTTTTGGACTCCTTGGGTTTTCTGTTCATAAACTTTCAGGAACTCTGAAACTGTAACATAAATTGAATTAAGGGGCTGTCTATAAAGTATTATGCAAACTTTTGAACAAATTCCCCCCCCCCTCCTCCTTGTTACATGTAACGCTGTTCAACATGAGCATATTGTTATAAACAACGCGTGATGTCACACTTCTTGTTATCCCCTCCCTTCCCCCTGTCACAAAACTGTCACATTGATTTCCTAAAAGAGCATACTCAGCAAAATGTTGATCTAAATTTAACATATATGAGGTTTTAAGTATTAAAGAAAGTTGCTAAAATGGTCATTCTATGAAAAGTTTTTTGAAAAAGGTTACTTTGTCATCAATTAATGCTTTTTAAAATAACTTTTCAAAAGCCTAAAATGATGAACTATCAACCCCCCCCCCACACACACAAGAATCATTAGCAGCAGAAAAAGCTGAAAATGGAAAAGTAGCCGAATTCCAAAAAAAAAAAGAAGGCTGTTTGGATATTGAATACATTTTTTGGATGTACAACATACAGTATTCATAATGTTGTATTATACATTCTTTAATTAACGTTTTTCAAGTTGAATTCCTGTGTAATTTTTCGAGAGTGCCCACCGAAGGGGGGGGGGGGGTCGGAATCATAGTCTTATAGTAATGATAGCTTTTCAACGGCTATAGTTATAAATAACTGTGCCCTTGAAATATTAAGGAAGATGGAGATGTTTTGGGTTTTTTTTTTTTTGAAGTTTTCATAATTGAAGGGGGTAGGGCACCGTCTACTTTGGGGGATGGCACCCAAGCATTCACGTCTTTTGAAAAGCATAAATTTGCTCAGCTAAGTTAACATTAATAATATGGTATTATGTACTTTAATTTGATGTTATGTCTTTGAAACATATTGCAGTCATGTTTCCCGTTTTCTTAAGTAAAAATGTTTATTTATTTTTTAAACTTTCATTTAATTCTTATTCAAATACAATAGTAATATTATTTTTTGTTTTGATGTAATTGTAAAATGAAAGTTCATTTATTTATTTGAATACTTCTTAAGACTTAATGTTTCAATACAATATACGAGTAGTTAAAATGCGATTAGTTAAAAAAAACAATTTCCAATGAAAAATAAAACTGTGTTTATTTATCACTTTGTTTTAACATGATTGTAAAATAAAATCGTGTTTAGTTATTTGAATACTTTGTAATACTTATAAATGTTTTTATGTCAAATACTATGAATTAAGCTCAGTGTATTTTTTAATGTATGATTAACGGTTCCTTTTTATGTTTTCAAATGAAAAAGTAGAACTTGTAATGCTACTAAAATAACAGAAGTCAATAATAAATAAACCAAATAGTTTTATTTAACCAAAATATTAATCGAAGTGCTCACTTCCCAATATCATTGTGGATCGACAAACGATGACGTCATTTGCTAGTTGGATGGCCTTCCTATCTCGAAGGCCTCGTACAAAGGCACATATGAGCCAATCTACTGAAAATAGAACATCAGTATCAAAATATAAAATACATTTTATACCATCATGTTATATTTCATTTACAAGAAAGTATAGGATTCAATGTGTGGAAGCATACGTTTCATCTCAAAGGAGGAATGGAATGTCATATCTCTTGGTCAAATTTGGTCAGATGGAACATTCAAGCTCTAAAATTGCAAATTGTTTTGGTGGGAAATGTCTCGATTATATCTCCTGCCCCCTTTACAATAAAAATGTGAAAAGCAAAACTTGGAAATGTCTTTACTGGTAAAATATAAGCTATTAATGCAATTGCACAATGTTGAAATGGTCGTTTTCCAGTATGATAGTTTATACTGAGAAAAGCTACGTTTCATAAAGTCTAAAGTGTTGAATAATGCTGTTGTAAAAGAGTAACACAAATTTAGTTTATCAGCACTATGGATCCTAAATGTCTTTAATTGCGAAACCCTAAGCTATCTTCAAACGATACTCAGGTAAAATACTTTTGCCGATGCGGGCTCCAGTGTGCATCTTTAAGTATAAATCTTAAGGAAATGCCTTTGAATGATGATTATTAGATTATCGGCCTTTCTCCATTAAGGACAATCATATGTCCTTAAGGGCAAAACGTTTGAAAATGTCTGCGAGCAACACTCATAGATGTTCTTTACCAGAATGAAGTGTCAAAAGTCTCTTGAGACCTGGAGTGTCTGAAAATGTCTTTCAACAAGATTCCCAGGGATAAGTCCGGAATATCTCTTGAAGCCTGAATCATTTGAAAATGTCTCTCAACAAGACTCTCAAGGATAAGGTCTTTTCCCAGTCTGGATATTAGTATACATCTTTGAGACTAAAGCTAGACTAAATTTATTTAAACAATACTCACATGAAAATTGTCTTTCTCCAGTATGAACTATCATACTGGGAAAAGTAATGTTCAGTGAAGTTTGGAGATTACTTGATTTAAAGGTACATGTTTTAAAGTCTAAAGTGTTGAATAATGCTATTGTAAAAGAGTCACAAAACACTGGCTTACTGGCAGTATGAACCTTAAATGTGTCTAAATTGTAAAGCTCAGAATACCTTCAAGTGATACTTCCACGAGCAGACCTATGCCAATTTGGATTCTGAAGTGGAAAGCGTTTAAAAAAGTCTGAGAACAACACTCATATTAATAACGCTACTTGCCAGAATGGAGTCTTAAATGTCTCTTGAAGCCTGAAGCGTCTGAAAATGCTTTTGAACAAGACTCACATAAATGATGTTTTTCACCAGTAAAGACCCTTAAATGTGTCTTCAGCCGTGAAGCTCTTCAAAATGTCAGAGAACAACACTCATCTTAAGGATACTCCTTGCCAGAATGGAGTCCCAGTCTCTTGAGCGCTGGAGCTTCTGAAAATATCTTTGAACAAGACTCAGACGAATATTGTTTTTCACCAGTATGGATCCTTAACTGAGTTTTCAATTCTGAAGCTCTAGAAAATACCTGCAAATAGAACAATTATTAATCATGCTCTTTGCCACGATGGAGCTTCAAATGTCTCTAGAGACCTGGAGCGTCTGAAAATGCCTTTGAACAAGACTCACATGAATATGCTTTTTCACCAGACTGCATACTCAAATGAGTTTTCAATACCGAAGCTCTTGAAAATGTCTGCCAACAACACAAATATTGAGGCAGAATGGAATTTCCAATCTTTCTTGCGGCCTGGAGCGTCTGAAAATGCCTTGTATAAGACTCACACGAATATTGTTTTTAATCAGTATGGGTTCTCAAAAGTTTCTTCAATTGTGAAGCTCTTGAAAATGTCTGCCAACAATACTAATATTAATCAAGCTCTTTGCCAGGATGGAGCTTCAAATGTCTCTAGAGACCTGGAGCTTCTGAAAATGCCTTTGAACAAGACTCACACGAATATGGTTTTTCACCAAAATGCATACTCAAATGAGTTTTCAATAGCAAAGCTCTTGCAAATGTCTGCCAACAACACTAATATCAAGCCAGAATGGAGTTTCAAATTTTTCTAGTAGCATGGAGCGTCTGAAAATGTCTTCGAACAAGGGTTTTTACCCAGTATTAGTGATGTAAAATACCCGGGTATTTATTTTTAGGGGTAAATACCCAGGGTATATACCCGGGTAAATACCCAAAATGGGTAAATACCCGGGTATTTATTTCAAAAATTTATATTCATCTAAAATACTTTTCTGTATGTATTCCATTATGTATATATACAACCAACCATATACAGAACAATAAATTTTTGCCCAAAAATTGTATTTTGATCACATATTTAAAGAATTATTGTGTGAAACAGCTTAGCAATCTAATATGATATTCACATTAAATGTGTTGGATATGCCTAATCAATGTTGATAGCCAAATTTCAGATATAAAAAGCCATTCTACAAAAAGAAAAAGCTTAACTGGTTACAAAAAAAAAGCAAACATCAATTTTTTAAGGTCCTATTCTTTTATAACCCAGTAATATGTCCCTGCATGACATCAAAATGTAACGAAATGCCGCTCAATTTATTATTACAATTTATTTACCTATATCTTATGCAGAAATTTCCTCCAAACTTAGTTCAATTGTTCAGGTGTATTCTGTATCACACACACATATATATACACACACACACACACATAATATACATAAACATTTAAAATTCATTTAAAATTTTTAATCTTTTATTTTAGGGTTTATGTTTAAAAAAGATAATAGTCACCTTTTAATACTACCTAAACATTTTTTGCAAAATGCGCAATTACTAGGGGATTTACCCTGCCTTCGGATAAATACCCCAAAAAATATTTACCTTCCCACCCTACAGGGGAGCAAATGCAAATGAGCAAGGCAACAGAAAAGAAAATTTTGCTTTTTTTTTTTTTTTGTTTATTAATGTGAAAACTGTTTCTATATTTTCCATGATATCACTTAAATATCAATAAAATAAATAACACCATAGTTTCTTAATAACTTCTCAGTTTATTCTTCCAAACATTCCTCATGCTTCCTTTTTTTTTTCATTTTGGATATGACTAACCTAGATTGTGATTTTGAAATCCTGAAGTTCATAATGAATTGCTTATACTTCTCCAATTATGACATTGAAAAGAAAGGTTCTTTGGTTCACGATATGTTTCTTTCATGATTTCATCAAGTCTTCCAATAAAAAATATTATAAACTGTGTAATACATATGCATATATCAGTTTTACCAATTATTTCATATTTAGATTTAAAAAAAATTCTCATTCGCTTTTTTGCAGTTTTTTATTAAATACCTAGTTTTTGGGTATTTACCCAGGCCTTGGGTAAATACCCGGGTAAATACCCAAAAAATATTTACCTACCCGCTGGGTATTTACCCGATCCACATCACTACCCAGTATGGGTCCTCAAAAGTGTCTTCAATTGTAAAGCTCTTGAAAATGTCTGCCAACGTAGAAATATTAATGATGCTCTTTGCCAGAATGGAGCTTCAAATGTTTGTTGAGGTCTGAAGCGTCTGAAAAGGCCTTTGAACATTGCTCACACGAATATGGCTTTTCTCCAGTATGGGTCCTCAAGTGTGTCTTCAAACGAGTAGCCCTTGAAAATGTTTTCGAACAGCACAAACAGGAAAACGGCCTTTCTCCTGTATGGATTCTCGCATGAATCTTCAAATATGAACGTTGGCGAAAAGTCTTTGAACAATACTCACATGAGTACGGTCTTTCACCAGTATGGGTCATCAAATGTGTTTTTAAGTGGGAAGATTTTGAAAATGACATTGGACAAAATTCACACGAATTGGGTCTCTCACCAGTATGGACTCTCAGATGTTTCTTGAAGTTAGATGCGTCGGCAAATTTCTTTGAACAAAATTGACAAGAATACGGTGTCTCGCCAGTATGAAGTCTGGTGTGTATCTTTAAATTCGTAGGATTACAAAATGTCTGAGAACAATAGTTGCAAGAATATGGACGCTCGCCAGTATGGATGCTTGTATGAATTTTTAACACTGAAGCTAGACGAAATTTCATTGAACAGTACTCGCATGAAAATGTTTTCCCGTCAGTAAGAACACTCATTTGCTTCTTGAAGCCTGAAGCATCTGAAAGTGCTGTTGAACCAGAGTTGCCCGAAAAAGATTTTTCGAAAACATGGACCTTCAAATGATTCTTTAATCGATAAGCTGATGGAAATCCTTTCCAACACTTTTCACATAAAAAGGGCTTTGTATGATTTCTAGTATGTATCTTTAAATCTGAATCTGAAGAAAAAGTTTTTGAACAATACTCACATGAGTGTGCTTTTTCGCCAAAATGAACTCTCAAATGCCTTTTTAAGGATGAATCTAGAGCAAAAACCTTTGAGCAATGTTTGCACGAGTATGGTTTTTCACCAGTATGATCTCTCAAATGCCTTGTTAAGCATGAATTTTCAGCAAAAACCTTTGAACAATATTTGCATGAAAAGGGTTTTACACCAGTATGAACCCTTAAATGGATTTTTAATTGTGAAGCTCTTGAAAATGCCTTCGAACAACTTTCACATGAATATAGCTTTTCACCAGCATGAATTCTGGACAGCATTTTTTAAATTTCTCCTCAAAAATAAACCTTTGAACAGTACTCCTAACACAAAATTGCTTTCGCCAAGATAAAACTAGAAACGTTTCAGCATGAAGCTGCCGAAAATGTCATGCAATAGAAGTTGAGCCAATATGGTTTTCCGCCAGTATGAATGCTCATATGTTTCTAAGAGTCAGTACTGTCTGCAAATACCACTACACAACATTGTCGGGAATGTGCTTTTTTGTCAGCATAGAATCACAAACATGTCATTAAATCTGACTGCAGACAATGGCTTTTCGCTCTCTCTCACTCCACATGAATGTAGTCTTTCCCCCATAAGAAATCTCATTTGCTGATTTAAATATGA
Source organism: Uloborus diversus (assembly GCF_026930045.1). Classification (NCBI taxonomy): domain Eukaryota; kingdom Metazoa; phylum Arthropoda; class Arachnida; order Araneae; family Uloboridae; genus Uloborus; species Uloborus diversus. The sequence goes on from NW_026557696.1 coordinate 41,455, forward strand.
TGACTGAAAAAGTCTTAAAAATAACACAAAGATAAGAGTTTTTTGCCGGAATGGATTCTTCTATGCTTCTTAAAGCCTAAAGCAGATGAAAATGTCTTTGAACAAAATTCACACGTGTGTCACCTTTTGCCTATATAGACTTTTATACGTTCTTTTAAATGTGACTGTTAAGCAAGTGTTTGTCTACAGCACTCACATAAGTATGGTTTTGAGAATATAAACTCTCAACAGTTAGTTTAAGGGTACAGCATACATACAACTAACAAATATTTCACAATTATCCTAACAAAACAAATCTCTTTCACTAATACTCTAATGAATGCAACCTTCTTGAAACAAGACTATACTTAGCCTTTTTAAAAGAATTCTAACTTTTATATGTTCTTTTAAATGTGACTGTCAAACACCTGCCTTTACACAGCACTCACATGGACATGGTTTTGCTAATATGAACTCTCAACCGTACCGTCTGTTTAAGGGTCATAGCAAACATACAACTATAAATATTTTACAAAAACCTTATTCAACAAGCTTTTTCCAGTAATATTAAAATAAATGCATCCTTCTTTAAGGACTGACAACTAGCTATTTCGAATATGGCCAATGCTTGCCAGAATTATTGGCGACATTATTTTAAAAAATGCAGAGAGTTTGGGCTTATTTCATCATACACTTAGGAACAACTACTTTAACCCTCTGCTTCTGCAGCCAGCCTTAACAAAGGATAATACGGTTCTTCACGTTAAGCCTTAAACTTTAAATTCATGAAATTGTCGCTTGCATTGAGTTCCTACAAACATTTACTCCGACGGAATTTTTTAGATGACTGTCCATACAGAGTTGAAAGCTGGCATCATGTTTGTTGAAGTAAGTTGTCAAGCAGTCCACGTTATTGCTGTAAAGAAACGAGAAAAATTAGTGAAAATATAGATAATTTTTAGCAATGGTACAGAGCATTGGAATCCAAAAATCAAAGAAAACATTTAAAAAACTAAAGCATAAATGCCATTGCCGTGTTGAGTAATAACTATAAAGATACGATTCACAAACGACAAACATTTATTTTACAGTTCTACAACATGAACACTATAGATACACGAGATGAGCCCGCTCTCTCTATTGGATGAGAGACTGACATGTGACCTTTTCGCGTTCCGCAAAGTATGAATGCTTCTCCCTTTTCGGAAAACGTTACTCTGTCCGCTTTACGTGGAACGTGATGTGCGGCCGCTATTTGAATGTTGCATTAATATCAGCTTTCATATATGTTACTAGCATTCCCGTACCCGGCATTGCTCGGGTAATGGAATTAGCAGGGGTTAACAGTGCTTGGTGCACCTAGTTTCGAAAATCCCCTATAATAATTACTTATTACCTATAACTTTTTCTAATTTGGGGAGGATCCCGTGGCCCCTGAACTCCTTACATATATGCCTTTGTCCTTAACCGATCTTTAACTGTTATTAACGATCCTTTTAAAGTATTGATTATCTTTGCAAACACAGGCCATCCACATTTTATTGATATACCTATGTTTAAGCAAGAACTTCTTTGTATACAACATTTTTAGTTTTTTTTTTCTGGTGCTAAAATTATTAAGTTGCTTGATGAACTGACTTTGGAGAAAGATACATAACATTGGCCATGTGAAAAAAAGTCTTCTCTTAAATTGGTCCCTGCTACTTTTAATGTCTGTCCTTGTGATTTATTAATGGTTATTGCAAAGCAAACTTTAACAGGAAACTGTACTCTTCTAAATTCAAAAGGATAGTTCGCCTGTGATGATGTTCTTAAAAACTTCGTTTCTAGTTTTGAAGAAATGAAAGCAATAGACAGAAACATTATGATTTGACTTGAGAAAAGCCTCGAAGAACCACGTGAGAAACAAAAACAATATCAAATTTATAGTTCGCTATCGACCAAAAGTTGAGATGAAGTACTGAATAATGATTTGAATGGAGGAAAGCCTTCGAAAATAAGGGATTTGAATTCAATGACAGGTTTTAATTTCTCAGAAATTAAGAGGTTTTAATTAATTTCTCCCGAACTAATTGAGATTTCGAAAAATCCTTTCTTAGTGGTTACTTTCGTAATCATGCGGACATGCCTGCCAAATTTCAAGTCTGAAGCTTCAGCGGTTTCGGCTGTGCGTTGATATATATATATATATATGTATATATATATGTATACTAGCATTCCCGTACCCGGCATTGCTCGGGTAATGGAATTAGCAGGGGATAACAGTGTTTGGTGCACGTAGTAAATAAAAATCTCCTATAATAATTACTTATTACCTATATTTTTCTAATTTTAGGAGGGTCCCGGGGCCCCTGGACTCCTTATATATATGCCCTTGGCCTGAACCGATCCTTAATTGTCATTAACGATCATTTTAAAGTATTGATTTTCTTTGAAAACGCAGACCATCCACATTTTATTGTTATGCCTGTGTGTTTAAGCAAGAACTTCCTTGTATACAACATTTTTGGTTTTTTTTTTCTGGTGCTAAAATTATTAAACTGCTTGATGAACTGACTCTGGAGCAAGGTACATAAAATAGGCCGTGTGAAAAACAGTCTTCTCTTAAATCGATCCCCGCTACTTTTAACGTCTGCCCTTGCGACTTATTAATGGTTATTGCAAAGCAAACTTTTACAGGAACTGCACTCTTCTAAATTCAAAAGGATAGTCCGACGGAATTAATGGAATGCGGGGTATTAAAACCAACTCTCCTCGAGCACATCCAGTCATTATCGTAGCTTCGATAACATACTTATTAAGTCTAATCACTTGTAGTCTGGTGCCATTGCATAACTTTGGTGGACAAAGGTTTCGTAGTAGCATTACTGGTGTTCCAACTTTCAGGTGATGTAGGTGAGGTGGAAAACCTGGAGGGTCTAAGGTATTAAGAAACTCTTCTGGATACTGCACTGCATCATCACGATTTGTTGTTGTATCAAAAGATTTGTAGTAAATATCTTCTCCACTAAACGACTTTAATAAGATACTGTTGACTTCTGCGGCTGTGTCATTTTCTGGAGATAAGATGGCACGCTCGCACAACCATTCAATGGGCTTATTTTTTATATCAGCAACATCAGGATAAATCTTGGCGATGAGATCTGGCAATTCCGTGACTACCGTAGCGAGTGCGTGGGGTATAATAATTTTGCCAGCACATTCAGGATATAATCCGTCTCCTATTTTAAGGAGAAGATTAGAAAACAATTCCGCTGACGCATCTCCATGTAAATGAACTCTCATATTCTTACTCAAACGAAGTTTCTGCACTTTAGGCCATAGATACGACGATTTGATGCATGCGTTAACTTCATTTGCACGTGTTCCTCTAGGTACAACCGGTAATGTTTGCCGAAAATCTCCTGCTAGTAGAACAGTTACTCCACCCGTTACTTCCTCAGAATTTCTTAGATCTTTGAGAGTTGCATTAAGAGCCTCGAATCCTGCTTTATGAGCCATAGTACTCTCATCCCAGATAATGAGTTTACAATCACGTAAAACCTTAGCCAAATTACTCTGTTTTTTAATATTGCACGTTGGATTCTCTGAGTAATTGAGGTTAAGGGGTAATCTAAAAGCAGAATGAGCTGTCTTTCCACCCTCCAATAACGTTGCAGCTATTCCAGATGATGCAGTAGCCAAGGCAATGCCTTTATTGCTTCTGACCTTTGAAAGAAGTAAATTTAAGAGAAATGTTTTTCCAGTTCTACCAGGTGAATCTAAGAAAAACATTTGGCCTGAACCAGACTCGAGGCTGTTGAGGACCTTTTGATATACGCTGGACTGTTCGCCTGTTAGAGAGACTTCAGCATTATGTACTTTTTTCTTCAAATCTTTAAGATCAAAATTTGTTTCTCGCATGTACTCTCTGTTTTGCAAATTAGTCTCAAATCGCTCAGGCTGAGGTAAACCATAATCCATTAAGCGCTGACCTCCCAGAGTCTGAACAGTGTCTTCAATCAGAATCAAGCATTGGTTGTACGCTTTGTCCTTAGTTGAAAGAGCGGAGTCTTGCAGTTGTCTTTCATGCTGAAACTGGATGTCTTCTGAAAAACTGTCCTTGTACTTTTCCCAAAGGCTTCGGGGATCAGAGGGATGACAAAATACCAAGATCACTGAAAAAAGTTCTCGCAGTTTGAATGATGAGCTGCTTAAAATAGCTTCCTCAATAGTGTATTGCCACTGTTTATCATCCTCGAGCAATCCCATTGCCATGCATGCAGATTTGAATGTAGGATATTCAACATTGCTTACAGTTTTTAAATAAGAAAAAGATGTTGGACCTCTAACATGATGGAGGAGGAGGCGTAGGTGGTAACACTCAACATTGTTAGGATGAATTGTGTAAACGCGTCCTAAAGCAGAATCTATCTTTATCCCTGGCCATTGATCAATTTTCTCTCCCCGCCTACGTCTTGTAAACTTTTTACTCTGTTGCCACACATAATACGAAGGAACTTCAACATACAAAAGTGTTCTGGCAAACTCGTCAATTTTGCAAAGGTTGAAGAATGCCGAAAGTGTTGTCTCTGGAGGTTTTACAACTTTGTTATGAATATTATGTGCGGTGAAGTAAACACGTTGGCCATTTTCCAGATGCACAGCAAGATGAATTACTGCAGGGTATCTCTCATGAATAGGAAATCCCAATATTTTCCACACTGCTTCTGAACTGCTGATATATCTGCCAGATTCGTATATCTCTATCTCATCAATATCTTTATCATTTTTTAAAATGAAGGCTGCTTGATCATTTCCTTTAGTAGTTTTCCTGATGTATTTACAAACATACTTTATGGATTTTACGGAATTCATTATCTCAACATTAATATGAGATTCAAAAGTACGCAACAAAACGGGATTGTATGCTTGCTTAATTTTTTTTTCTAATTTTGGAGGGTCCCGGACCCCTGGACTCCTAATATATATGCCCTTGGCCTAAACCGATCCTTAACTGTTATTAACGATCATTTTAAAGTATTGATTTTCTTTGAAAACGCAGACCATCCACATTTTATTGTTATGCCTGTGTGTTTAAGCAAGAACTTCTTTGTATACAACATTTTTGGTTTTTTTTTCTGGTGCTAAAATTATTAAACTGCTTGATGAACTGACTCTGGAGCAAGCTACATAAAATTGGCCGTGTGAAAAACAGTCTTCTCTTAAATCGATCCCCGCTACTTTTAACGTCTGCCCTTGCGACTTATTAATGGTTATTGCAAAGCAAACTTTTACAGGAAACTGCACTCTTCTAAATTCAAAAGGATAGTCCGACGGAATTAATGGAATGCGGGGTATTAAAACCAACTCTCCTCGAGCACATCCAGTCATTATCGTAGCTTCGATAACATACTTATTAAGTCTAATCACTTGTAGTCTGGTGCCATTGCATAACTTTGGTGGACAAAGGTTTCGTAGTAGCATTATTGGTGTTCCAACTTTCAGGTGAAGTAGGTGAGGTGGAAAACCTGGAGGGTCTAAGGTATTAAGAAACTCCTTTGGATACTGCACTGCATCATCACGATTTGTTGTTGTATCAAAAGATTTGTAGTAAATATCTTCTCCAGTAAACGACTTTAATAAGATGCTGTTGACTTCTGCGGCTGTATCATTTTTTGGAGATAAGATGGCACGCTCGCACAACCATTCAATGGGCTTATTTTTTATATCAGCAACATCAGGATAAATCTTGGCGATGAGATCTGGCAATTCCGTTACTATCGTAGCGAGTGCGTGGGGTATAATAATTTTGCCAGCACATTCAGGATATAATCCGTCTCCTATTTTAAGGAGAAGATTAGAAAACAATTCCGCTGACGCATCTCCATGTAAATGAACTCTCATATTCTTACTCAAACGAAGTTTCTGCACTTTAGGCCATAGATACGACGATTTGATGCATGCGTTAACTTCATTTGCACGTGTTCCTCTAGGTACAACCGGTAACGTTTGCCGAAAATCTCCTGCTAGTAGAACAGTTACTCCACCCATTACTTCCTCAGAATTTCTTAGATCTTTGAGAGTTGCATTAAGAGCCTCGAATCCTGCTTTATGAGCCATAGTACTCTCATCCCAGATAATGAGTTTACAATCACGTAAAACCTTAGCCAAATTACTCTGTTTTTTAATATTGCACGTTGGATTCTCTGAGTAATTGAGGTTAAGGGGTAATCTAAAAGCAGAATGAGCTGTCTTTCCACCCTCCAATAACGTTGCAGCTATTCCAGATGATGCAGTTGCCAAGGCAATGCCTTTATTGCTTCTGACCTTTGAAAGAAGTAAATTTAAGAGAAATGTTTTTCCAGTTCCACCAGGTGAATCTAAGAAAAATATTTGGCCTGTACCAGACTCGAGGCTGTTGAGGACCTTTTGATATACGCTGGACTGTTCGCCTGTTAGAGAGGCTTCAGCATTATGTACTTTTTTCTTCAAATCTTCAAGATCAAAATTTGTTTCTCGCATGTACTCTCTGTTTTGCAAATTAGTCTCAAATCGCTCAGGCTGAGGTAAACCATAATCCATTAAGCGCTGACCTCCCAGAGTCTGAACAGTGTCTTCAATCAGAATCAAGCATTGGTTGTACGCTTTGTCCTTAGTTGAAAGAGCGGAGTCTTGCAGTTGTCTTTCATGCTGAAACTGGATGTCTTCTGAAAAACTGTCCTTGTACTTTTCCCAAAGGCTTCGTGGATCAGAGGGATGACAAAATACCAAGATCACTGAAAAAAGTTCTCGCAGTTTGAATGATGAGCTGCTTAAAATAGCTTCCTCAATAGTGTATTGCCACTGTTTATCATCCTCGAGCAATCCCATTGCCATGCATGCAGCTTTGAATGTAGGGTATTCAACATTGCTTACAGTTTTTAAATAAGAAAAAGATGTTGGACCTCTAACATGATGGAGGAGGAGGCGTAGGTGGTAACACTCAACATTGTTAGGATGAATTGTGTAAACGCGTCCTAAAGCAGAATCTTTCTTTATCCCTGGCCATTGATCAATTTTCTCTCCCCGCTTACGTCTTGTAAACTTTTTATTCTGTTGCCACACATAATACGAAGGAACTTCAACATACAGAAGTGTTCTGGCAAACTCATCAATTTTGCAAAGGTTGAAGAATGCCGAAAGTGTTGTCTCTGGAGGTTTTACAACTTTGTTATGAATATTTTGTGCGGTGAAGTAAACACGTTGGCCATTTTCCAGATGCACAGCAAGATGAATTACTGCAGGGTATCTCTCATGAATAGGAAATCCTAATATTTTCCACACTGCTTCTGAACTGCTGATATATCTGCCAGATTCGTATATCTCTATCTCATCAATATCTTTATCATTCTTTAAAATGAAGGCTGCTTGATCATTTCCTTTAGTGATGTATTTGCAAACATACTTTATGGATTTTACGGAATTCGTTATCTCAACATTGATATGAGATTCAAAAGTACGCAACAAAACGGGATTGTATGGTACAACCCATCTGTTATCTAACTGAAATCCTTTAAGATTAACTGTGAAACCACCGTCCTCTGGAGTTCTCCTACGATACAAAGGATAACCATCTAGTCCCCTCTGCGTTTCTTGGACGAAAGGGCGAGGATATCGTTTTGTGCAGCAACCATCTTTCATGCAAGGAGAAAATGTATTTACTCTTCCGCATGGCCCATGAATCATATTAGCCTTAACAATATCATAGAGAAGGGGATCACGATCAACATCTGGAATTTCAGCACACACAACTTTATCAACCATATCAGCAGTAATGGCTTCTTCCAGCCACAGCAGGCAATGAATATGGGGCAACCCTCGTTTTTGCCACTCTACAGATAACATGTGACACCGAACTTTACCAAAAACTTGTCCTTTAACTATAAGATCCATAAACTCCTTCACTTTCATATGGAAAACTCTCGCAATGATGTCATGACGTTGATAATGCTTCTGTCCGGGATACAATTCTCGCTGAATCTCTTTCCATTTTGGGTTACACGTGAAAGTTATAAATAAATCTGAACTTCCATAATGACGTACATATGACATGGCATCTTGAGCTCGTTCGTGCATGTAACGGGGTCCACCGATAAACGATGATGGTAATACCACTCTCTGTCCTATTTGATCAGCATCATACCTTCCTACTTCATCTCTTAAATGAATGTATTCCTCTGATCTCAGTTTGCTTTGATTGTATTTGAGAAAATTCAGTTTTTCAGTTTCTATCTTAGCATACTCATCAACTAAAAATTGACTTAGAAGAGCACAGTAGCGTAACAGATAATTTTCTTCTGTATCTCGTAACATTATACGCCAGGAATAAAACTGAGCTGCAGAAACAGTTTTCTTGACAGGTAATTTAGTAGTAGGCCCCAACTTATCAGCAGTATCTTGCTGAAGTACATCAACTGAATATCCATCTTCCCCATAGCAAAACATGAGAGGATATTGCAGGGCATCATATGCCCTATGGAGTTCGCTTATTCGTTGCTGTTTTGCATTGCGGCTTTCAAGGATGATGTCTCTCTGCTGAAACTGCTGTCCTACAATCACCAGAGCCACCTCGTTGGCTGATGGTGCATTGAAACGTCCTTTATGTGCATTGGCAGGCATACGATCTGCATGAATCATTACTTGAAAATTTCGACACTCAAGTGGCACCTTATCTAACGCAGTTTTTAAATCCTTGATGTAATTATTTACTTCATGCAGCATATGTTGAAGTTGCTTTACCAAGTCTGGCTTGACACCAGGATAGTTGTGTGACCTTATGTGAGCTTCTTTTTCATCATCACCTACGAAATATATCTGTAAGAATTGAGCCTGTTGCTCTGTTTCTGGGAGCAAACTTCCACACAAATGGTAAACTTGTCCTTGAACTTTGAATGTTGGCATGAAACCAGTCTCCTTAATTTGCTTGGCTCCAAACGATGTCATTTGAAAACATCCGTTGTATTGCCGAATACGATCAATAAAATGGCGGTGATCTGGATGATGGCCCATGAGCAAACTATACAGTGGTTCTGGTGGAGGTGGTAGTGGTGGAAGCTGTACTTTACCCCCGCTGCAGCACAAACCTGGGCTTTCACGTTTGAACTTTTTTGCATGGCACACTGGGCATTTATTGTCCATAGTACCAATATCATTTTCATATTCTGTATTACAATCATATGCAAAACCTGAGTAGGTTTTCGTGTTCCATGGACGTAAACGGCGTTCAGTTCGTAAACTAGGATTTTGTTTCTCATAATTTTTTTGAGCAGATCTCTGAGCTTCTGGGTGATTTTTTTTATATTTTTTGACTGATGCAGCTAAAGCTTCTGGGTGACTTGTTTGACATTTCTTGACAGCAGCAGCTAAAGCTTCTGGGTGACTTGTTTGATATTTCTTGACAGCAGCAGATAAAGCTTCTGGGTGGCTTGTTTGATATTTCTTGACAGCAGCAGCTACAGCTTCTGGGTGGCTTGTTTGATATTTCTTGACAGCAGCAGCTACAGCTTCTGGGTGGCTTGTTTGATATTTCTTCACAGCAGCAGCTACAGCTTCTGGTTGACTTGTTTGATATTTCTTGACAGCAGCAGCTAAAGCTTCTGGGTGACTTGTTTGATATTTCTTGACAGCAGCAGCTAAAGCTTCTGGGTGACTTGTTTGATATTTCTTCACAGCAGCAGCTAAAGTTTCTGGGTGACTTTGTTGATATTTTTTGACCGCAGTTTTCAACTGCTTTTTACGTGTAGCATTTGAAAATCTGGCTCGTCTTTTTTTCCTTTTTTCCTTAGTGTTTTCAAAATCAGTGGTATTATGGAGTGATTCTGTGCTACTTTCAGAGACTATACTGGCTTCATTTACCGGTATGTAAACATCAAAGTGTCCATTTGAAAGATCACCACTAAATTTCAGTCTTCTCACTGGAAAAGTGTCATTTCCAAATTTTGCATAAAATTTGCCTTCAAAATAAACTTCAAATAAGAACTGAAAAATGTCTCCAGCAGCGAATAATTCACAGAATCCACCAAAAACATGAACCTGCGACATATCCACTAAGTAATCTTCGGAGCTTTCATAATTATTACCGTGTTTATCACATGACATAATAGAAAATTGATCCCAATGATTATAAACGTAATTAACTATGGTAGCACGAATTTCATTAAACATAGCTTCACTATTATACAATAAAAACGAAAGAGATCGGAAAAGACATGCACCATCACCTGTAATATTAACGACATGATGAGGAAGAATAGTTCCGTTCACATTGATGTGCTCCATCCTCAATGAGTTTTTAAAAAAGTAAGTTTTATAATAAAATCAAACAAAATAACAAATTAAACCTTTCTAATTACATTTGCAAGAAACAAATGATGTTATTTAAAAACCAAAAATTGAATAGTAAAACAGCTTGCCAACAAAATTTACACAAAGTAAGAAAAAAAGGGTCCGATCTGTAATACTGAAAATTATTTGCGAATTATTTGACTTAAGAAAAGCCTCGAAGAATCACGTGAGAAACAAAAACAATATTAAATTTATAGTTCACTATCGACCAAAAGTTGAGATGAAGTACTGAATAATGATTTGAATGGAGGAAAGCCTTCGAAAATAAGGGATTTGAATTCAATGACAGGTTTTAATTTCTCAGAAATTAAGAGGTTTTAATTAATTTCTCCCGAACTAATTGAGATTTCGAAAAATCCTTTCTTAGTGGTTACTTTCGTAATCATGCGGACATGCCTGCCAAATTTCAAGTCTGAAGCTTCAGCGGTTTCGGCTGTGCGTTGATATATATATATATGTATATATATATGTATATATATTATCTCAGGACATTGATTTTTATATATTAAGATATATTATCTCAGGACATTGATTTTTATATATTAAGATAATGTAATAATTTTGCGAATACGAACGGAACTCAAACGGAAACCATGGCAACCGCAACTTAACACAGCTTGGTGAAATATTAATAAATACTTGTTGCCAGGTTCAAGACACAACAGCCATCTTCGCACAAAACATAAACAATAAAATATACTTTGAAAAAAAGTAGAAAAAAAGTAGATTTTACACCGAACAGGAGAAAAAACATTATATTTTGCACTGAAAAAGACGTTAACAATTCGCAACTCCAACAAACTATAGGGGGCACTGTAGCCACCGTCTAATGGCGGATGAAAAAGGTAAAACAAACACATGCCGTAGCATAACAAATGCTAATAAGCCTAGTAAATTTTGTTCGTATGCATGATTTTTTAGCTTTATTCTTTTCAAATTAATTTTCAAAGTCTTATTGATATTCTGGCCCACGTAGAAAGAAATGAGAATTCAAGAAGCATTACTAAACATAAAAAAATAATGCAAATTACGTAGTTCGTAGTTCTAAGCAGCCATTTCCACGATGTTGAATTCGATATTTATCAACTCTTGATAAAACTAAATAATAATTGTGGCCTGACAAGAATAACAATTAATGCTAGATAATGTAATTATATGACATTACGAATTATCATCAAAAGAAGTTGATACTTCTTTGCCTTGTTTGGCTAGCGCTAATTGTTTTGCATTTGTAGCAGAGTTATTTTTCTCAAATTGGCGAATCGGTTAATTTTAAATTCTTCTGTTTCGTATTGTTACAAATTCTGTAAATAGTAATTATTTTTGTGATTAATTTGTTGTAATCTGGCTAAATTAGGCGTTTGTTTCATTATTTTGCAACTAAAATTATCTTAGTAACGTAACCTGTAAATAGCTTCTTGTAATGTACATACAACCCCCTAAAATTCGCTTGAAGGATACGGTCCCCCTACTTTTCATTGATAAGATTCGTGAATGAATAAAAAGAAAATACGAGAAGCATTTCGAATTTTGTAGAAACTTCTCTTTCGAGATTTATAAATAGCCACGGCCGACGGCGGGAGTTAGTCTCGAGTTAGTTTTTGCTTGTGAATCGTGTCAGCGGTGCGCTGGAGCGTTACCGTCGTGCCATAAAAACCCAAGAACTGAATTGTTGCTAAGGTGTACGTCATCAAATCTATGCAACTTTATTTTCACTAACATGCATATTCTAGCTTATTTTATGATGAAGTTCGTTAGCATATGCCGAAGAAAGTTATTTCCGAAGGATTCGGAGTATATTCTTTACTAATAATAAAGCTGAAAGTCTCTCTGTCCGGAGGATGTTTGGATGTCTGGATCTCTGTGACGCGCATAGCACCTAGACCGTTCGGCCGATTTTCATGAAATTTGGCAAAGTTAGTTTGTAGCATTGGGGTGTGCACCTCGAAGCGATTTTTTGAAAATTCGACGTGGTTCTTTTCCTATTCTAATTTTAAGAACAAAAATATCATACGACGGACGAGTAAATTACGAAATTATCATAACGTGGAACCGTAACATGGGCACAAGCCAATTGGCGAGATACGAAATTATCATAACGTGGAACCGTAACATGGGTACAATCCAATTGGCGAGAAAATTCACCATACATTATTTGTAAATATACAGGCTAACCAAAAGACCTTTTAATTTTTCTATTACGGGCAAAGCCGTGCGGGTACCACTAGTTAAAACATAAAAGGTAAGTTGTGATTTTTTTTATCATATAACATTCTCTCATAATCATGAAAGTAACTTTTCTTAAGCACTAACTGAGAATCCAGGTAGTTGCTGGATTAGTTGACTGTGAAACATAGCGGTATATAATGCTTTGACAGCACTACAGTTTGAAATTTACTGGATACAATTCAGATTTTCTTAGCGGAATTAAAATATTTATACACGGACAATGCTCGTCTAATTGAAAATTTTCTTTCTTGTTGGTAAAAGATGCACTTTATTTTAAAATTTAACCAGCTGGTTCGAAAGTTAAGTCAAGAAGCTAGGTAAGCTTAACCATTTTCCAAAAACCGTATCCGAAATTTTCTCTATGAGATGAAGTTCATGGATTACCTGTTTAAAGAATATGAAATGCTTGAAACATTTAGAGTAATGCATTAACAAACTGTAATTTTTATCTAACCTAAAATATAAATCTATGATTATAGCAGGGTTTTCAAAAGTTTGCTACTTATCTGACGTATTGTCTCGCCGACAATTAATCTCGCCAAAAACTTGTAACGAGCGTTTTAGGAAAATCCGCTTATAGATTTCTTTTCTTTCCTTCTGTGTGTGTGTGTGTTGTTTTCTTTCTTTTCTTTTCTTTTTTTTTTTTTTTCAAAAGTTAGCATTTCTGTAAACAAAATATTTTGGCGTGATTTCAAATTCGCTGAACTAGCGCTAGTAATTTAAAGCACGGTTTTCGGCATGATTTTAAATGCCAAAAAACAATGTTAAAACATTTATTTATGTTAAATAATCTATTAACTAAATAAATGAAACCGTAATATAAATTTTAAATGTGCATAATTGAGCGCGTTTTGGTATAATTTTAAAACCCACCAAATTTGCGATACTCATTTTGGAAAACTTTGAGATGGAGATTTTTCGCGCAATTTCATGGTCGCGAACATTTTCTCGGTTTTCGACGACAATTTTGGTTTTGACGAAATTTTAACTGCGCCTTGACATTTTTTTTAAACTCTGAAAGGCTTTTGAAGGTTTGATTTGTAGAAAAGAAAAAATTCACATTTTAACAATTTCCAAGAAACTTGGTAAAATTTTAAACTGCGCCAGTCAACGTTATGGGAAATCTGCCATTTTTTTTTTATTAACACGCTTTATTAGCTTCACCTGTATGTATGTATGTATGTATGTATGTATGTATCTTGTAACGGAATCTTGTAGCTCAAATTTCGCCCACTTCCTGCGATCGGATTCTTTTGAAATTTGGCACGCGACCGCAGACCCGATGACAATGCAATATTCTATAATCAAATTAATTAATTAACTCTTTTAATTGTTAGTTTCCCCCAATTTTAATCAATATTTTGGCATAAATCCAACAATGTGAAAAAGGAAAAATTTTAAAAAATACATTAAAAAATGCTCGCAAAAATTATTTTAAAATATCTACAAAAACCTTTAATTTTTCTGCATCAGACAGAATTTGTTCCAATGTTCCAAGGCAATTAGAACATGAAATATAATTGTTTTTAACTAATTTCATGCCAAAATTAAGGTGAGCCTTTTAGACCATTGTTGAACAAAACATTTATTTAAATGCATCTCAAATTTTCAAAGTAATGTAGATATGATTTCCACACACATACATCGATGACTGAGATGGATCAGCTTTTTTTGGGCAAATGTCATGAATATAAAAGATTTTGAACAATGTTGAAATGAATATTTTTTCGTAAAACAAGTTAAACTAAAAAGAAGAAAATAAAATAATAGTTTAAAAACTAAAAAAACACGCTTTCATAGCAAAATGAACTAAAAAGTGAAAAATAATCTTTGGATGATACCAGTTGACCATTCACTTCCTATTCCTATTCAGAGTCACAACTGTATTTATGTCGAGGACTGCATACTAAGTGCCTTGCCTCCATTATTTTATATACCGATAGATGGCAGCACCATCACCGGATCGAACAGTTAATGAGAATTTCGAACTAGTCCAGGAGCTAATAGCTACCTAGTACTAGCACCCCCAGAGGTATCGTTTCACTTGGAGGACATTGAGACCACGAGCATATTTAACGTCGCCCAGTCCTCTTTAATGACGACGGTGGGTCTTCGACCATCGAGGTTCGAACATAAGGCCCTTCGGCCCCGAATCCGACACTCTACCGATCGGGCTACCACGGCCCCGACCAATCACTTAATTTTAATGTAATACAAAAAAGCGTGGTGGGCTTCTTATCAGTTGTCTTGAATTTCTTCCATTTGTTGTCCATGCAAAAATGTAAATAGACAGCACCCCACGGTTTTTTGTATTACATTAAAATTAAGTGATTGGTCAACTACTATCATCCAAAGATTATTTTTCACTTTTTAGTTCATTTTGCTACGAAAGCGTGTTTTTTTAGTTTTTAAACTATTATTTTTTACTGTAATGGTTGGTTGGGTCAATTGGGTTGTCTAAATAGGCTATGCTGCGCCAAACAATTGTTAGTTAGTTGAAAAAGGTGCATTTTTTTGTACCATTAGGTTTTGTGTTAATGCATAGAGTCGACAACCTAAATTCGATATTACCAAACAATTAGTGGCGAGTCAAAGAAACTTAGATCCAAAAATCTAGTACAAATTGCGCTTTCGTAAAACTTTCAGGCATGAGTAAAACCTTACTTATTAAAAAAAATAATAAGTTGAAATATTGTCCGACCATCGATTACATGGAAAGGCTAATATCCGGTTTATAGGCGGAAATGGACGTATCTATTAGTTTATAGGGGTGTTGGTTTGTTTCAGATGTGCCTTTTTGCCTCTCTATTACTTAGCCTTACTTTTTTAAAAACGAAAATTTGCTCACAGCAACATTTTTTTAAATCTAAAGTATATTCGATCTATGTTCTCACAGCAAAGACAAATTGATTTATTTATTCACAACAAAGTTTTGAGCTTACCATTTTGCTTTTATGTTTCTGAACGAAATGAAAATATTTTCTTTTCTTTTTGTTGTTTCCATGGTAACTATTTTTGTTTCCCCTTATTTTATTTTTGAGAATGCAATAAATGAATAAGGCACTAGTGACATTATAAAACGAGTGCATCAAAATCCCATCGTTATTTTCCTTTCTCCCTTGCTAGGTTCATTCATATGGAATCGTCTTTACTTGGCAGATTGTCAAATTACGTACAATTCATGGTCAAACTATAACTCTCTCTAAAAATAATTATGAATATCCATATATTAATATGTATAGAAAACTTCAAAATATTTTCTTGCAGTCTTTGTGATCTGTGACGGATCATGGATGCTAACCATCTCGTCATTTGCCCTGCTCTTTCCAAACGCTCTCTTGCGAACCGATACTGGGAGGTCAGGGGCCTTTTGGATTCATAGACTTTTGCTAAAGATGCTTTTTTATTATTTTATTTTTTTGTATCTTTGTCCACTTGTTTATATCCTTAATCCAATTGTATTTTTGTATCTGTAGTTGTCATAAAATCTTGTCATTAGAAATAAAAAAAAATAAAATGATACTGCATTTTCAATCATTTATCTTTTTTTTTTTTTTCAATTCAATAAAATCAACCTATTTCTCAACAATGAAAAGTTCAATCAAAACGTGCCAATATTAAGCACCAACATAATCCGGTTGCCTAGATTGAGTGACGTCATATTTCAGCGCTTCTGTTGCGACGGCATCGGCTAGAGCTAATGCCCCTATATGTACGAGCCGGCGCATCAGCTTAAGATCAGCCATTTTGGATCGGAGCGCGAGTTTGAGTGGTTGGCGAGTGATCGCATTTGGTGATTGTTCACTGCGAGCGATTATTAGCGGCACGTGGATTGTTTATAAAATAAAATAGTATTTCCGGCAAATTTGGCGAAACTTGAAGCTAAAAACTATAAAAAAAAAACTATTGCATATTTTTAAAAACTTTTTTCTTCTGAAGAGGGCGGAATGTTTTTACTGTTACAAACTAAAATTTTAGAATTGAGGGTTCAATACTTTTCGCAAGATGGGTTTCGAAAAAAAAACTAAACTCAGAAAAAAATGCAAAATAAAGGGTTTTTTTCAAAAATTTATAAAAAATACAAAAATTGCTCTATCTTCAAAATTTGTTAATTCATCATATTTACAATTAAATTTCCTACACTATAGTACAAAAAAATTTGTGTGGTGCGATTGGTTCGGGCATGTGAGGTAAAATACTAAAAAGTGCAAAAAAAAAAAAAAAAAAAAAACACATAAAACATTAAATAACTTTTTTCTAATTAAAATGTCAAAAATCGAAGCCCGAGGTGCACATCTTCGGCAAAAATTGCGCCTGTGTACCAAATTTCATCTTTCTAGGCCTTACCGTTTTCCCAGGATGCGCGCCACAAACACACACACATCTTGTTTTATTATATGTATAGAAGATAGATTAAAATAGCCCGCAAAAAAAAAAAAAAAAAAAAAAAAGGCTCCATGTTCCCCGTAGTGTGCAAAAAGCAGCGCTGGCAAAAAAGATAAAAAACTAAAAAAAAAAAGGGTGAAGAGAAGGCAAACACGATTTCAGTTGGATCACGTGATGAGGTAAGCTCGTAACTCAGCCGGCAAGCGAAGAGCTCGCGTTGCGTTCTGCATTAAAAAAATTGTAAAAAAAATATTGCGTATTTTTAAAAACTTATTTCTTCTGAATGGGGCGGAATGTTTTTACTATTATCAACTAAAATTTTAGAATTGAGGGTTCAATACTTCTCGCAGGATGGGTTTCGAAAAAAAACTAAACACAGAAAAAATGCAAAATAAAGGTTTTTTCAAAAATTTATAAAAAATACAAAAATTGCATTATCTTCAAAATCTTTTCATTCATAATATTTAAAATTAAATTTTCTACACTATAGTACAAAAATTATTTGTCTGGTGCGATTGGTTCGGGGTCTGTGAGGTAAAAAGCACTAAAAAGTGCAAAATAAAAAACACATAATAATTAAATAACTTTTTTTCTAATTAAAATATAAAAAATCGAAGCCCGAGGTACACATCTTCGGCAAAAACTGCACCTGTGTACCAAATTTCATCTATCTAGGCCTTACCGTTTTCCCAGGATGCGCGCCACAAACACACACACACACACACACATACATATATATACGGGCCCGACTCTCGGGGTAGGCGGCCGCCTAGGGCGGAAGATTTTAGGGGCGGCAAATTTCAAAACTGAAACATATTTTTTAAAAGTATGAATATCTGTTTCAGCGTCATAAAATTCACTGCTTCAATGCTAAAATAATAATAATAATTTAGAGTGTGCACGTGTGTACCAGTGTTTAGATAGGCAAAACATAGTTTGGAAGAAATTCAATTAAACTTTAGAGAAGGCAAATTGCATGATTTAAAACTCTTTTAAGAATATTAATACATGTTTCAATCCCATAAGTTGCACTAATTTAATGCTAAACTAGTATGTTGTGGCCATCACGAAACTTTCTTCTATATTTTTCCTTTTTCTGATCCCTCCCCATGCTTGACGAGGAAGCAATATTCCTAACAAAAACAAAATTACACATGCAAAAACTTGACGACCATCCCAATGTCTGAATTATTGTAAAAACAAAACAAAGAGCGAACATTGAAAGTTATTTTAAAAGCCTTGCTTGAATGAATTACAAATATTTTATTTGTTAACAAACATAAGATGGCAACAGTTAAAAATTTTAAATCATTGAGATAATATTTCATATGGGGCCGTGGTAGCCTGATCGGTAGGGCATTGGACTCGGGGCCGGAGGGCCTCGGGTTCGATCCCCGCTGGTCGAAGACCCACCGTCGTCATTAAAGGGGACTGGGCGACGTTAAATATGCTCGTGGTCTCAATGTCCTCCAAGTGAAACGATACCTCTGGGGGTGCTAGCACCAGGTAGCTATTAGCTCTTGAACTAGTTCTAAATTCTCATTAACTGTTCGATCCGGTGATGGTGCTGCCATCTATCGGTATATAAAATAATGGAGGCAAGGCACTTAGTATGCAGCCCTCGACATAAATACAGTTGTAGTCAGTTGTGACTCTTGAATAGAATAGAATAGAATATTTCCTATCATTTCCATACAATTAAAATCACGAGAAATACGCAGACGACAATCTATTACGATTTATCTTTCTTATTGTTGCATTAATAAAAATATTTTTTATTCGCAAAAAAAAAAAAAAAATCAACACCTCTTGGAGCGATCGGCGTCAAAATTGAACCAAAGCCTGTTTACGTATGGATTCACATATATTCCAAATTTCAACCGGAACGTAGCATTACTTCTTGAGATAGGACACTCAAAATGGAAAAAAAGAACGGGTGATTGCGCTACCCCCCTTTTAGCTGTTGACACAAAAATAAAATCAGTTCTTATACCCACTAAGGGCTACTTGCCGATAAATTTTTCTTTCATTCCGTTCATTATTTCTTGAGATACAGCAGTCACAATTGACGACAAAAAACGTTCTACAGCTCAACCCCCGTTTGAGTTATTGACACCAAAATTGAATCAGCACCTGTTCCTGTTAATACCAACATATGGACCAAATTTTGTTTGATTCCGCCAGTAACTTCCTGAGGAATAGCAAGCACGCGTAACTCGAAAAACGTCCCATTGCTCCACCCCCCTTGGAGGAATTCGCGCCAAAAACTAATGGGCACAAGTTCACATAGGGGCACATATGTGTACTAAATTTCGTTCGATTTCATGCGGTAGTTTTTGTTGTAGAGCGGCCACAAAAAACTGGTCACACACAGACGTGACACACATACATACACACACACACACACACACACACACACACACATACATACACACACACAGACAGACAGACATTTTCCAAAAATGGTCGAAATGGACTCAGCACACCTCAAAACGTTCGAATCCGTCAAAATTCGAAATTCGAAAATTTGCACGAATCCAATACTTTCTTCTATATATTAGATATAGAAGAAAGTAAAAAGGTAATTAAAAGTGTGCACCGTAGCTCGGATATGCAAAACCTAGTTGGGAATTTAACTAGAAACTCACTTTAATTTTAAGCACTTTACAATTGTTTTTATTTTTTTCATTTATTACTATTTTATATTATTATTATTATTCAATGGGAGGTGGGCGGCACTTGTCAATATCGTCTAGGGCGGCAGAACTACTTGAGCCGGCCCTGCATATATATATGTAAATGTCAGAAAATATGTTCCAAATGATTATGCCTTACCTTTTTGCAAATGTTCAAGGCTTAATAAATAATTCCTCGCTTGATATAAAGCTGAATAACAAGACAGAACAGCACGCTAATACCGTTGACAACAAATTACTGTTTGTTATAATAACAAGAAAAAGTTTACCTCAAAACTCAGCACAATTGAGACAAATATTTAAAAAAAAATATCATAAAGAGTTGTAGCAATGGATGGTTGGAATTACTTGTTCATGATGCAAACGCATTCATAATTGCACTTGAAATTAATTTTCACAGAAGAACAGATCAAGGAAATGGAGAAAATAGAAACGTATTTCACATAAACTCACGTAGGTGCAATTCATCACACCATCTTAGTGATGAAAATAATATTTTGTAACTCTTCTGCTATTTTTACTCATTGATATTCTATAAATTCGTGATTTTGTGAAACCAAAGTTACACTTCAATATATTTTATTTTCGTACTGTCTCACTGAAAAAGAAATTTTCTGTACTTTAAAATATCTGTAGATATCTAATTAGTTAAATTGAAAACTCTTTGGTTAAAAGCTATTTATTATTTTTAGCTAATACCGAAAATACCGGTATTCGACCCCAGCAAATACCGGCATTACGAAATTGCAAAATAGTTCCAAATGCCGGTATATTGGTATTGCATTCACTAATTGGAACTTATCGCTCTTTCAGAAGAATGACAGGCTGTCAAAGTAAACAAAACAATGTCTTTAAATTTTTCATTGCTATTCAGAAATAAATTCAAATTTTACTCCGTGATACGCAAAAACACCCTGCAAAACCTCGAACTATTTGAAAAATCACACTCTATCCGCACACATAATTTTAAACACTTGTTAACCACTATATTTCCCCCCAAAAGATAGTATTGACGGCGAGTGTAAAATGGTGTAAGTCACAAAAAGCTACGTTTCATATCTCAATGACTATTAGTCGTACTTATTTCAATTTTTTTCTGTTGGAATTGTTTTTCAATGGAGATTATTTTTCTAAATATAAGTTAGGGGACTTGGGGCCAGTGGCGTGGCTATGCTTTCTGCCGCCCGGGGCGGTTCCTCAATTTGCCGCCCTTTTGATGGGAAATAGTTAAAGTGTTTTAATTAGATTTTAATAAAGAAGAAAGCAAAGAAACTTTTTTCCCTCCTTATTTTTCTTTCAGAAGGTAAAAAAGGGAATTCAGAGCCTCACCGAAAAATTCAAAAAGATAAGTCGAAATTCGGAATTTAAAGCAATTTTTGGTAACACTTATAGAGAAGAGGCGTTGAGCTCCCTCGAGATTTTTTTTTTTTTTTTCAAAATTAAAATCAGTTTCATGCTTTCTTTGGTGACGTTAGGGGGTAGGGACTTCTCAAGGAAATTTGCCGAAATTAAAGTCTTAAAAAAGCAATTTTAGGCTATCTTTGGATACGTGAAGATATTGGGGAAGGTTCAGCGGCGCTGTCTGGAAAGCTTTTCAAATAAAATGAAAAACACGTAAATATAGGCTGTATCTAGTGATGTAAGGGCCTCCCCTAGCTCCAAAAAAGACTGAATTTTCCTCGCGAAATATTTTCAAACTTGAAATCTTGTAGGTTATCTTTGACGGCATAAGTTTCCAACTATTTCCAAAAATGTTGGAAAGTCAGATGGTTTTCCCGTCTCCATATAAAACTTTTTGAAAATGACGTCCTAAAAACGCGACTTTAGTCGTTGTATGACGAACAACATCAAGAAAGTCCGGAGGGTGGTTACCACTCGAAATCTTTTTCGAAACTGCTGCTAATTTTAAGCTCTTCATCACTGAGAAAAGAAAGCTTTGCGTCTTCCCTCAGAAATTTCTAAAAACGAAATTTGGAGCCAACTGTTATGACGTTAGGTGATTTCATGCACATTTGGGGTCCCTATCTTAGAATTTTTCTGAAATTTACGTTTCAAAAACCCAACTTTAAGCTATTTTTGGAGACATTGGATTTTAAAATTCGAAGTTGACGTCCTTAACATACATATTAGACTATCTTTAATCACGTTACAGGAAGGGTCAGGGGTTGACGGCCTTCAGGAATTTGTTGGCATTGAAATCTAAAAAATTCAATATTGTGCTTAAAGATGAAATGTAAAGGGATGGGGTGGGCTTTATACCTTCGAAATGTTTCGAGGCTCAAGGCCTAAAACTGCATTTTTGGGCTGTTTAGTGACGTTAAAAAATATGAAGGTTCGGTTGCGTTTCTCGAAAAATTGTGACGCCGCCCTCAGTCTGTAGCTTCAAACGAAGGAAGAGGAAAAACAAAAAATATAATGCTGAGATATCCACAAAAACAACACATGTATTTGAGTAATTTCATTATCATAATCGTACCACAACCTTAGAATTCAAAGACCTTTTTTTGACTTCAAAAAAAGATCAAAATCATGATTTACTCGTTGGGAAAACAAGTTAAATTTTTTCGCATCAAAAGTGTAAAATTACCGCTGCCCCTTCCTAGCTACGCCACTGCCTGGGGCCCGTATAAAAAGTTAAAATGTATTTTTTGACTCATTTTAATTTTTACTTCAAACTTTTAATATTTTAACTCTACATCTGATTTTGAACATTTTTGCAATTGGAAGTATGCATCTTGTACTAACGGTTGTGAAAATAGAGGTTTTTTGCAGGTTAAAACGGAAGACCCTGTACATTTCTAGACATATATATATACATATTGTAATTCACAAATAAATATGTTTCGAAATAAAAAGAAATTACCCTGCTCGTCTGCTAGCTTGATGGTTTGCAAAACAGCTGCATTTTCGAAAGCGATCTGAAAACTGAATACTAATTTTGATTTAAAAGCTTTGAATTAAGAGGGAAAGATGAACAATTTTCAAAATTTTATTTGCCTAACAAATTTTAAGTTTGCAAGGTGGAACAATGGACTTTCATTAACTGTAGAACTTATTGTTTACTTCTCGGTTTATAGAAAATTGTGTTACACAGGCTGGCGTTATAAAGGTATATAACTCAAAAAAAAAAAAAAAATCGTTGAAAAAATTAACATAGCTCGCTACAGAAAGATATGAGTTCCAATAACTTTTTCTGTTTTGTTTAGACCATTTTGAAACTCTTGTACTGTCTCACTCTGTTGACCTATCCAAGTACTGCAATATCTATGATAAAACACGCATTTGTGAAAAAAATGTGAGACGGGCTTCAATTAAATGCGAGCTGCGCTGACACAAATGAGATGCTACACTGTAAAAACTGAGGTGTAATAATACTCCTAGTTTGGTGTTAAGCAACTCCAAAAATTGTGCAAATCAACGCTTTATTTCACGTCAACACCATATCTAGCTTTCCCATTCACCAAAAGTGGTGTAACTGAAATCCAGGGCCGATCCTAGCAGGTGTGCAGAGTGTGCACCGCACAAGGGCGGCCAAAGCAAGGGGCGGCCGCAGGCCGCCTCATATAGTTCTTTTAATCAAATAAAATTCCCCAAGAATTTCTCACAAGATGGCATAATAAGTCGAATAAATATGCAGAATTTTAAATGTTCAATTATCAAAATAGGTTCAAATTTTCCGACAGCATGGCATATTAAGAAAAATGGAATGTTTAGAGCACGTTGTGTTGTTCTATTATCCATTAATATCAACTCTTTACTGACATGCTTCATTTGGTTGCAAAATTTGTGACAGAACTGGAAATCAGGCATGGATACAGGGAGAAGCAATGACGGAAATCCCCCCCCCCCCCCCCCAAAGCATGAAAGGGTGCCTTCTAAAGGCTACTAATGCTGATCCCCAGCGCGGCAAGCTTTTATTGACCCTTAACAATGAAGACATATTTTATGGTAAAAAAAAAAAAAAAACTATGCTGATAGCATACTCTCGCAAGTATTTCAAACAACAAATTCTGTGTTCAACAGTCCGTGGAGACTGGAGAGACAACGGAAAATTGCGACTCCCCCTGAGAGTCAAACATACATAATCAACGAACTAAAATTTTTAATTTTCCTCCTTTACAACAATTTTTTCTAATTAAAATCACGAATCAACTGCCAGGTTTCAGATCAGGTAGGAGTACAGCGCCCTTGCCCCGGGTTACGAATTTTAAGTGTAGCTCCAAAACGAAGATCCAAAAGGATGCCTTGACGAGACTAAAAAAGGTTTCAAACTGCGTTTTTAGGACTCTAATTCCAGAAAACTTCGCTGGTTGAACCACCGTTTTTAAGGATTCAAGTCTCTTATTCACCCTTTCCACCTTAATGTAATCAAACATAGCCTAAAAATGACGGCTCCAAAATTCAAAATGTCTTTTCTGGGGTCAGCCCTTTCTAACGTCATCAAAAATTGCTCAATGGTATTTTTCGAATTTCTTTTTTGAAATTTTTGCGATAGAGGGCACTGAAATTCATTACCTAAGATTACTAGCAAAGATGATTTGAATTAGCGTCTCTAGAGAGGCCCCCAATCCTATCCCCTCTCACTTAACGTATTCTAAAACAAACTAAAATTGCGTTTTCCAATCATCAGTTTCGAAGAACTTTGGGGGAAATACTGCGGATCCCCCTTTTCTCCAACGTAATCACTATGACTCAAACTTTCGTTTTTAGATGGTTCCGTGAGCCACCAAACCCTTCCTGCCTAAACTAGCCTGAAATTGACTTCAGTTTCATTCAACCACTCTTTGTCCCATCGTTATCAAACAATGCCTAAAATACGAATTTGGGACTTCCATTTCTAAAAAATTCCGGATGGCTTACGTAAATTTTCACAGCGCTAGGGCATCCAGCATCCCCCATCAATCGGAGACAAGTCTTAAGTTGTATTTTTCAGATATTAATATCGAAAAATATTCAGAAAGATCCGCTGAAGCTTCTCGGTTTCCTTAACGTCACCAAAGATAGTACGAAATTGCGCTTTTTTAGAGCCCTAAAACCCTTCTTTCACAAAACTAGCCTAAAATTGATTTTAATTCCGAAAAATATTTCTCTCAGATCGGAATATTTTCCTGTTTCCCCTATCGTATCCAAATCTAGCAAAAAAATGTGTTTTTGAAACAATAGTGCCGATAAATTACCAGAGGAAAGATGCCAGACACCCTACCGTCACCAAAGACAGCCTAAATTTGAGTTTTAAACTTCAATTTTGAAAACTTTCGATAGAAGACGACCGAATCTCCCTCCCTCCAGCAACATCAACAAATATTTCCCAAAATTGCTTGTTTAAAACTTTCGTTTCAGAAAATTTTCTAAAAGAGAGTCGATCCTTTCTAAACTAAGGTCACAAAGAATAGCTGCAATTTAAACATCAATTTTTAAAGAATTTTAGAAAAGAACTCCAACATTTTTTCCCCTTAAGTCTCGAAAAATTTCCTAAAATTGCAATTTTTGACGTCAATATTGAAAATTTCTCCATGGACCTTGAATGTTCCCGACTCTTTCGTCCTTGCAATCAAACACAACCAAAGATTAATTACAGCTATTTTTTATACGCCAATTTCGAATATTTTCCGAGGACGATCCCCCCCCCCCCCCCCGTTTCTCCTTCATCTGTCTTTCCTCTGATGTCATCAAAGACAGACTATAAAATGCATTTTTACGACTAGTAAATGTTCTGTACCTATTACTTTCTTCAAAGATATAAATTGTACCTAAGGAGTTTTTCTAACTTTTTATATAAATTCATCCTTCTTCTGTATATATATATATATATATATATATATATATATATATATATATATATATATATATATATATATATATATATATATATATATATATTTTTTTTTTTTTTTTTTTGATTAGAACTTGATACAGAAATTTGAAGAAAGATTTACATAGATTTATATGGGCGTTATAGTCAAAACATGCAAATTGGACTTCAGGGGCGGCACATCAGGTCTTTGCACACGGGCGGCCGACACCCTAGGATCGGCCCTGCTGAAATCAAACACCGATATTGGTGGATTCTTACACTTACGTCACATGCGCAAACACCATTTGAGGAATAGCTTCAACTCCGTAGACACCAACTTTGGTGTAAGATTGGAAAACAGCCGGTGGCAACCAATCATTAATCAGTCTCAAGCACGTTGCAACGTCGTCAACACACAATCGTCATGTGCACAGGAGTGAAGTTTTCAAAAGGTATGTTAAAATTTATTAGTAATGAAATGTCAATTACCGTAAACCAAAGCTACTTCGCATTATTGTTAGAAAAGTCTTTAGTCCATCCGAAAGATAAACTAACGAATATATTCTTTTATGAATGATCGTTACAACTTTAGCAGTCATTTTCAACATGGCTGCTTTACGGCTGGTTTACGGTATATCAATTCATAATAAAATGACATGTTTGTATGTAAATGTGTGTGGCGTGCTTTCCGGAAAAACGGTAAGGCCTAGTAATTTTTTTTTGTAATATAACTTTTTTTGAGGAGCGAGAAACTTTATCGTAATTAAATCGTGATTTTTGAAATTTTTGTATTCTGCTGGTTTTTGTAATTCGTTTTGATGTATACCAGACTTTTAAGACTGATTAAGAAATCTTGAATAAATTTGATTGAAATCTTAACTGTTCCATTTTTATGTTGTTTTTTGAAAAGTGTTAATTTCATTGTTCTAATATACAGATAATTTTAGTTTCCTTAAGTGTTTTTGAAAGTTACTTTCTTGAACAACTAACTTATAGGCATAAATGTTCATTCCTCGTATTAAAAATAAAAAGTTGAGAATTTTCATGTACAAAATAGTTTTATATATTTGTGTTGTTAATAATCAATTGGGAAATTAAAACTTAAATAATATGTTCACTGTAAAAAAAAAAAAAAAAAAAAAAAAATTAGTGTATCTCAACACCAAAACTGGTAGCAACTACTTTACACCAAGGGTCGTGTAGTGAAACACCACAGATTATTCTTGGTTTTAGCAAACACCAAGAATTATGCCACCATTTTTGGTGTTGACATACACTAAAATTTTTTACAGTGTAAGGATTATAAGCGGTTTTTAATTTTTTTTTTTAAAGTAAAAATATGCGCAAAGTTCAAACCGCAGGTAGGCTTTCATTGATTTTTTCCAACTAATCATGCTGTACAGCAGAACCTATTAGTGTTACCAG
>NW_026557697.1:0-68316 GCF_026930045.1 Uloborus diversus
TTAGAAGTGCTGCCTGAATACTTGTGATATGTATTTAAATAATTGCACGGTTTGATGTTTTGCATACACGTTTATAGTGATCAAAACTGCAATAAAGCTTCTAAGGATTCTGTGCAGTACTTTTGACAGAATATAGTTTAGTGAGATGAAGTAATTGTCAAATAGTTTAAACAATAGATTAGTTTCTCCTCTTATTTGAATCATCATTGTTTCGTGCTGCGGGATTGTCGACCATCTGGGGTGAAGAGACCAGTTGCATCTGGTCAGGGATCCCCAGACGACAAAAAAAAAAAAAAAAGTATATAAAAAGCGGCACACACTTTGTGATTTTTTTAAATATAAAGTGTAGTCAGATGTGAAGCGTTTTTCATGTATTAAGTATTCGTTTTTCATCTTCAGATTAGTATCCTTTAAAGCAAATAAATAATTGCAATAATAAAATACAGAGTGCTCCGGCGGGAACTCGTTTTATATTCCAAATTGTCAGGGATGTTCTTGCTCTTTTCAAGCAAGCACATTGTTCAAAGAGGATAAAATAATCTTCTTTTAACAATGAGTATTGTTTCCAGAGTTTTTTTTCCCCTTAAAGATGCATTTCCGAATTTTAGAGTTGCCCTAAAGAACACTCACTAAATTCTCAGTTTCGCGTTTATAGCTTTAGAAGTGCTGCCTGAATACTTGTGATATGTATTTAAATAATTGCACGGTTTGATGTTTTGCATACACGTTTATAGTGATCAAAACTGCAATAAAGCTTCTAAGGATTCTGTGCAGTACTTTTGACAGAATATAGTTTAGTGAGATGAAGTAATTGTCAAATAGTTTAAACAATAGATTAGTTTCTCCTCTTATTTGAATCATCATTGTTTCGTGCTGCGGGATTGTCGACCATCTGGGGTGAAGAGACCAGTTGCATCTGGTCAGGGATCCCCAGACGACAAAAAAAAAACATAGAAAGCGGCACACACTTTGTGCTTTCTTTAAATGTAAAGTGAAGTCAGAAATGAAGTGTTTTTCATGTATGAAGTATTCGTTTTTCAACTTCTGGCTAGTATCCTTTAAAGCAAATAAATATAATATTACTAATGAGTGCAATCACAAATAAAATGACTTCGATAAAATATTATTTTGAAATTTTTGCTCAAAATTATAAATCGATTTTTGAATACAACTTTCTAGCAATAATGCGTGTGAAGAATTCGAGTTGTCTTTCTTTGAGCTTTTAAATCATAAAAGGTTTCTCTTATGAAACCGAGCATCGGATATATCAAATAGTGTTAAAGAATAATGTAAAATGGGGGAGTTATTGCGGAGAAATTTCCCTTTTCAGAAACCATACATATACATTGTTTTGACACGCTTCTTCCCAGCAATTTTCTGCAAAAAACTGGGTTGTCATGAGTAGAGGTTTCTACGTCTATTTCTTCCGTCCTTTTTAACATGCTTTTATTAGCTTCACTTGTATGTTTGTGAGTAACTCTCCTTTGGACTAAGAGCTAGTGGCTTATTGCTGTTTGTACATTCCACTACTTTTTGAGCGTTCGTGGCCGAGCGGTCTAAGGCGCGGGTCTTCGCTGACGTCCACCTCCTGGAATCATTGGGCCTGCGTTCTAATCCCGTCTGCACCGAAATTAAATTTAAAATCTTGCAACTCAATTTTCACCCTTTTTTTGTGATCGGATTCTTTTAAAATTTGTAATGCAACCTCAGGACCGATGACAATGCAATATTCTCTAACCAAATTAATTTATTAACGATAAGTCATTAGTTTATTCTAATTAACACGCTTTTATTAGCTTAACTTGTATGTTTGTGGGTCCAACTTTCCTTTGGACAAATAGCCAATGACTTATTAGAATTACTTGCAACGTACAAATCAGAGCTGCGAAGTGTAACAATGTTTGCACATGAATTTGCCAGAAAGCATTCAAAATGTCTGATGCAAATAATGCAATAGAATACTAAGATACATTCCATTATAAAAATCGAACGCACGCACAAAGATTTCATTTAAGAGTTACAAGTGTTAGCAATATTTAGTATCTAAATTCTATTTGAAAAGAAAAAAAAATCAGCAATAAGGACTTAATATTTTTCAGTAATAAAATATACAAACAATTTTTGATTCTTTGAGTACAAAAACATTAATCGTAATCCACAATCTTGGAGGTGTCCATCCCTCTAAGAGTCCCCTTTGTGTGTGTGAGCATTTGTAATGTGTAACTTTGTTGTTTTTCCATGCAAAATGCACTGAGTATGTACCCCGCAATTCTGAAATGGCGGGCCTAGGGTGAGAGGGGGGAACACTTTTCTAAATTCAAGCTTTCCCCCAGTGATTGGAGAGTGGGATTGTGTGTATCAACCACTTAACAGGCGAAAGGGATTATAAACAGGTATCCGATTGTTAATCGGATAACTTTCACGAAAACGGTCATAAAAGTGCCTTTTTTTTAATTTAAGAAAATGATATAAAAATAAGTGTATGAACAACATGTGCATTCAATTTTTCATTTTCAATGTTTTTAAGATTGAAATTTTGAAAAAGTTTAAAATTTTATGAAAAGTCAACACGCAAACCCAAGCAAGCAGCGAAAATTTAAGAAATACGTCTTTTAAACATTAAAAAAGAATTTTATTCATCTTTTGTGTAATATAAGTAAAGATAAGTAAATTTTTCTTGTGTGGTAAATTCCAAAGTTTGAGATACAGAGGCCAACGTCACAATCTGGTAAGTTAGTACCAAATTTCCTTTCTTCATCTCTGCAATTACATTTAAAATATGCAATTACATTTAACATGGACTGGTGCTGCCATCTAGTGTATAAAGAGAGAAATAAAATGTATTCTGGGCAAAATAAATGAATTGGTTTTAATAGTTTCGTCGCGTTAATATTGCACACTCCAGCACGGCATTTTCACGGGAGCGAGCGGGAAGGGGTTAAATAACATACTTTTGAGAAACAAAGAACCTTTTTGGGGGGAAGCTTGTGGAAAAGGGTAGCGTTTCTGGAGCTGCGCTCATAGCAGTCTTAAAACATAACAGTAACAACCTTCTCTTTTCATTAGCATTCTAAAGAAGGTACATATAAGAAATAAATTAATACCTTAGTGCGGAATTGTAACTAGTAATCAACAACGTTTTGACGCACAAAATTAGCAGCTTACTGCATTCACGTGTTTCGAGGTTTTAGGGAACCTCTTTTTCAATGCAAATAGTGAGCTTTTGGATGAAAAGACATCCTGTAAAAGCGAAACTTTAAACGTAATGCGAAACTTAAAAGTATACTTTAAAAATCAGAATTAATAAATTGAAGCAACTGTCAATTAATCATTTTTCAAAATTTCTCTTTTATTTCAAATGTTTCTTAGTTTAGAGGAGGGGGAGTTGCCCTCCCTTGCCCCCCCCCCTCTGGATGAGGTAATGTTGGGAAGACTCATGGGCACTCGGCAATCTTACTTTTGTAATAGCTTTTCAAAAGTATTCGAGACAAATCCGCTCCAACAACGCGTAATCTTTTCACTGAACATCCAAAAAAGGGGTAAACATTTTCAAGGTCACAGCTCAAACATATCAGAGCCACTCGAAACCAGTCAGTTGTTTCGGATAGTTTCTATCGCGTAACATGAATTGCTTCACAAGGAAGGTTCTCCTTCGCAGAGCTGGGGAACGGGTTTTTCAGGACTTGACCGTTTTCCAACCGATCCCCCTTCCCTCGTCTGACAGTGTGGATGTTTTTAGTAAATGGATGACAGTTATAATCTCTGAAAAACTTTCTTAGATAAACTTTTGGTTTCTATCCTTAAATGTAAAGTTTCTACTAATTTAAGTAACTAATTCTTATATCACAAAAAAATGATTTGGAAAAAAAAATGCCTTTTACTAATGCGAAGAATGTATTACTATTTATGCAGACGTTCAAAGTTTTGTAAAATAATAATGAATTTAAGGTGGTTTCGGAGAAATCTTTTGCAGCTTTGATTTGCAGATTACAGCTTTGAAACTGAGCCAAATAAGCAGAATTAGTTATAAGCAGACTGAATTAATCCGAACAAAAATAAAAGTTAAATATCTATATTTTACATCTTGTTCATA
This sequence comes from Uloborus diversus, assembly GCF_026930045.1. Classification (NCBI taxonomy): domain Eukaryota; kingdom Metazoa; phylum Arthropoda; class Arachnida; order Araneae; family Uloboridae; genus Uloborus; species Uloborus diversus. The sequence continues at coordinate 4,094 of NW_026557697.1, forward strand.
GTTTTTTATATGAAGGATGATTCTTTTCCTTTTCTGTCTTTCATATTCCTGAAATCCTCGTCGAGTTCAAGAGAGGAATGACTATGGTGGAATTAAACAAAGCATCCAAGGAGCTCTAATAAAAGTAAGTTCTTTAAATTCCTCTCTTGTATCTTGTCTTTATGACAGGGCACTTTCACAAAATGATGCAGGCCTGAAGGCGTGCTCCTGATTTCTTTTTCGGATAGTGTTTCACTTTTCCTTCTATGCACCAGGCGGCTCTGTCCCCTGCTCGCTTCGCTAGGCACCCTCCGTTCGCAGTCCGCGGTGGCTTGAAATTGATGATTTCAATGGTTTTTACCCCTGGATGTTCGGCATCCAACGGGATTAGTTTTGACATGGTAGAGGTTGCCAGTCCGGAGAAGATCGGGGGCCATCCATTAATTAAGTGACGGGATGAGTTTTGACATGGTAGAGATTGCCAGTCCGGAGAAGATCGGGGGCCATACATTAATTACGTAACGGGATTAATTTTGACATGGTAGAGATTGCCAGTCCGGAGAAGATCGGGGGCCATCCATTAATTAAGTGACGGGATGAGTTTTGACATGGTAGAGATTGCCAGTCCGGAGAAGATCGGGGGCCATCCATTAATTACGTCACGGGATTACTTTCGACATGGTAGAGATTGACAGTCCGGAGAAGATCGGGGGCCATCCATTAATTAAGTGACGGGATGAGTTTTGACATGGTAGAGATTGCCAGTCCGGAGAAGATCGGGGGCCATACATTAATTACGTAACGGGATTAATTTTGACATGGTAGAGATTGCCAGTCCGGAGAAGATCGGGGGCCATCCATTAATTAAGTGACGGGATGAGTTTTGACATGGTAGAGATTGCCAGTCCGGAGAAGATCGGGGGCCATCCATTAATTACGTCACGGGATTACTTTCGACATGGTAGAGATTGACAGTCCGGAGAAGATCGGGGGCCATCCATTAATTAAGTGACGGGATGAGTTTTGACATGGTAGAGATTGCCAGTCCGGAGAAGATCGGGGGCCATACATTAATTACGTAACGGGATTAATTTTGACATGGTAGAGATTGCCAGTCCGGAGAAGATCGGGGGCCATCCATTAATTAAGTGACGGGATGAGTTTTGACATGGTAGAGATTGCCAGTCCGGAGAAGATCGGGGGCCATCCATTAATTACGTCACGGGATTACTTTCGACATGGTAGAGATTGACAGTCCGGAGAAGATCGGGGGCCATCCATTAATTAAGTGACGGGATGAGTTTTGACATGGTAGAGATTGCCAGTCCGGAGAAGATCGGGGGCCATACATTAATTACGTAACGGGATTAATTTTGACATGGTAGAGATTGCCAGTCCGGAGAAGATCGGGGGCCATCCATTAATTAAGTGACGGGATGAGTTTTGACATGGTAGAGATTGCCAGTCCGGAGAAGATCGGGGGCCATCCATTAATTAAGTGACGGGATGAGTTTTGACATGGTAGAGATTGCCAGTCCGGAGAAGATCGGGGGCCATACATTAATTACGTAACGGGATTAATTTTGACATGGTAGAGATTGCCAGTCCGGAGAAGATCGGGGGCCATCCATTAATTAAGTGACGGGATGAGTTTTGACATGGTAGAGATTGCCAGTCCGGAGAAGATCGGGGGCCATCCATTAATTACGTCACGGGATTACTTTTGACATGGTAGAGATTGACAGTCCGGAGAAGATCGGGGGCCATCCATTAATTAAGTGACGGGATGAGTTTTGACATGGTAGAGATTGCCAGTCCGGAGAAGATCGGGGGCCATCCATTAATTACGTCACGGGATTACTTTTGACATGGTAGAGATTGACAGTCCGGAGAAGATCGGGGGCCATCCATTAATTAAGTGACGGGATGAGTTTTGACATGGTAGAGATTGCCAGTCCGGAGAAGATCGGGGGCCATCCATTAATTAGGTAACGGGATTAGTTTTGACATGGTAGAGATTGCCAGTCCGGAGAAGATCGGGGGCCATCCATTAATTACGTAACGGGATTAGTTTCCACATGGTAGAGATTGCCAGTCCGGAGAAGATCGGGGGCCATCCATTAATTAAGTGACGGGATGAGTTTTGACATGGTAGAGATTGACAGTCCGGAGAAGATCGGGGGCCATCCATTAATTAAGTGACGGGATTAGTTTCCACATGGTAGAGATTGCCAGTCCGGAGAAGATCGGGGGCCATCCATTAATTACGTAACGGGATTAGTTTCCACATGGTAGAGATTGCCAGTCCGGAGAAGATCGGGGGGCATCCATTAATTACGTAACGGGATTAGTTTTGACATGGTAGAGATTGCCAGTCCGGAGAAGATCGGGGGCCATCCATTAATTAAGTGACGGGATGAGTTTTGACATGGTAGAGATTGCCAGTCCGGAGAAGATCGGGGGCCATCCATTAATTACGTAACGGGATTACTTTTGACATGGTAGAGATTGACAGTCCGGAGAAGATCGGGGGCCATCCATTAATTACGTAACGGGATTAGTTTTGACATGGTAGAGATTGCCAGTCCGGAGAAGATCGGGGGCCATCCATTAATTAAGTGACGGGATGAGTTTTGACATGGTAGAGATTGCCAGTCCGGAGAAGATCGGGGGCCATCCATTAATTACGTAACGGGATTAGTTTTGACATGGTAGAGATTGCCAGTCCGGAGAAGATCGGGGGCCATCCATTAATTAAGTGACGGGATGAGTTTTGACATGGTAGAGATTGCCAGTCCGGAGAAGATCGGGGGCCATCCATTAATTACGTAACGGGATTAGTTTTGAAATGGTAGAGATTGCCAGTCCGGAGAAGATCGGGGGCCATCCATTAATTAAGTGACGGGATGAGTTTTGACATGGTAGAGATTGCCAGTCCGGAGAAGATCGGGGGCCATCCATTAATTACGTGAAGGGATGAGTTTTGACATGGTAGAGATTGCCAGTCCGGAGAAGATCGGGGGCCATCCATTAATTACGTGACGGGATGAGTTTTGACATGGTAGAGATTGCCAGTCCGGAGAAGATCGAGGGCCATCCATTAATTACGTAACGGGATTAATTTTGACATGGTAGAGATTGCCAGTCCGGAGAAGATCGGGGGCCATCCATTAATTACGTAACGGGATTAGTTTTGACATGGTAGAGATTGCCAGTCCGGAGAAGATCGGGGGCCATCCATTAATTACGTGACGGGATTAGTTTTGACATGGTAGAGATTGCCAGTCCGGAGAAGATCGGGGGCCATCCATTAATTACGTGACGGGATTAGTTTTGACATGGTAGAGATTGCCAGTCCGGAGAAGATCGGGGGCCATCCATTAATTAAGTGACGGGATTAGTTTTGACATGGTAGAGATTGCCAGTCCGGAGAAGATCGGGGGCCATCCATTAATTACGTAACGGGATTAGTTTTGACATGGTAGAGATTGCCAGTCCGGAGAAGATCGGGGGCCATCCATTAATTACGTGACGGGATTAGTTTTGACATGGTAGAGATTGCCAGTCCGGAGAAGATCGGGGGCCATCCATTAATTACGTGACGGGATTAATTTTGACATGGTAGAGATTGCCAGTCCGGAGAAGATCGGGGGCCATCCATTAATTACGTGACGGGATGAGTTTTGACATGGTAGAGATTGCCAGTCCGGAGAAGATCGGGGGCCATCCATTAATTACGTGACGGGATGAGTTTTGACATGGTAGAGATTGCCAGTCCGGAGAAGATCGAGGGCCATCCATTAATTACGTAACGGGATTAATTTTGACATGGTAGAGATTGCCAGTCCGGAGAAGATCGGGGGCCATCCATTAATTACGTGACGGGATGAGTTTTGACATGGTAGAGATTGCCAGTCCGGAGAAGATCGGGGGCCATCCATTAATTACGTGACGGGATGAGTTTTGGCATGGTAGAGATTGCCAGTCCGGAGAAGATCGGGGGCCATCCATTAATTACGTGACGGGATGAGTTTTGACATGGTAGAGATTGCCAGTCCGGAGAAGATCGAGGGCCATCCATTAATTACGTAACGGGATTAATTTTGACATGGTAGAGATTGCCAGTCCGGAGAAGATCGGGGGCCATCCATTAATTACGTAACGGGATTAGTTTTGACATGGTAGAGATTGCCAGTCCGGAGAAGATCGGGGGCCATCCATTAATTACGTGACGGGATTAGTTTTGACATGGTAGAGATTGCCAGTCCGGAGAAGATCGGGGGCCATCCATTAATTACGTGACGGGATTAGTTTTGACATGGTAGAGATTGCCAGTCCGGAGAAGATCGAGGGCCATCCATTAATTACGTAACGGGATTAATTTTGACATGGTAGAGATTGCCAGTCCGGAGAAGATCGAGGGCCATCCATTAATTACGTAACGGGATTAATTTTGACATGGTAGAGATTGCCAGTCCGGAGAAGATCGAGGGCCATCCATTAATTACGTAACGGGATTAATTTTGACATGGTAGAGATTGCCAGTCCGGAGAAGATCGGGGCCATCCTTTAATTACGTAACGGGATTAGTTTTGACATGGTAGAGATTGCCAGTTCGGAGAAAATCGGGGGCCATCCATTAATTACGTAACGGGATTAGTTTTGACATGGTAGAGATTGCCATTCCGGAGAAGATCGGGGGCCATCCATTAATTACGTAACGGAATTAGTTTTGACATGGTAGAGATTGCCAGCCCGGAGAAGATCGGGGCCATCCATTAATTACGTGACGGGATTAGTTTTGACATGGTAGAGATTGCCAGTCCGGAGATGATCGGGGGCCATCCATTAATTACGTAAGGATCCCGAAGGGGAGCGGGACTGGAAAAATCTCTGCATACCTTTACTTGGTGAAACCCAATCTTACGAAAAATTTTCCAAATCGATATTTTATATCACAAATCTCGCGGTCTAGTGAATTGGCAGTGATCAAATTTCATTTGCGTCTGGAAGGTAAAGTTTTTGGATGAGCTGTTTTTAATTTGTTTTACAAAGAATGAATAGTGTAAAATATAATGAAAGAATAGCGCTATGGTGTAGTATGTGTTATTTTTAATTAGTATCGCGTCACATACAAAAAAATGTTGTTAAAGCATTAAAGTCTAAATTCCAATTTTTTAGTATATATTTCTTTACAAAAATGTATAAATTAATAATAGTAAATTTAATAACGATTCCAATGATGAAAGAATCTGTATTTTATTATTTTGAAAAATGAAATGGAATTTTAAGTAAGAATATTTGGGAGGGGTTTGAAAGATCTTACGCACCCTTACATTGGGGGTGGGGGTCGCTTAAAAATTACCAAATCCATCCTTACGTAGATAATGAATACCCTCTTGGTCTACCGGCACGCACGCAGACAGACGCATGAAGAAATTCATAGTGTAAGGTAACGCACTAGTAGCGGCCACAGTTACACATATTTTGTGTATTTTTTAAACTGTGGGTACACAATATTAATTCGAATTTAAAAAATCAATAAGCGTATTATAACCCAACTATTCCTGAATCGTCCCATTTTCTAAAAATGCCAGAATTTTAATTTTCTAAATTTTTTATCCATTTTTTTCCCAAACTTCAAATTTGATCCAATAGTGGCCACTCGAAAATGTGAGATTTTCAGTAGTGGCCACATGCATGAGTCGGTAGTGGCCATCTGACGTCCTTTCCTTAGAATTTACATTGCTATCTTTAAATTCAAATAACTGATGAATAAAAGTGATTCAATATGATAGTTTCATTAAGTACCAATATATTAATCACATTTTTATTGTACATTTCTTTCTTCAAAGTACGTACGTATTTAGGATAATATAAAAAAATTTTAGCAGAAAATTTGTATTTGTACTTTCTGTACGCTAATGTAAAAAATTAAGTAAAAGAAAATGAATGCACTTATATAAATACTAGCAAAAATACCCGGCGTTGCCTGGGTCAGTAATAATTGTAAGAAACAATCGCAACTTTCTTTCGTTTTCTGTTTTAACTGAAAGAACTCAAAACACACCGCTTTGACGTGATTAAAAATGGAGCTTCATCCATACCCATAAAAATACAATAGCAATAGGTATAAAGAACCAACAAATATTCATTTAGAAACGAAAGCACGAATTTAAGCATATAAAAATTTGATGAATTTTCAAAATATGAACTAACAAAAAACAAAGATCACTAAAAAAACCGCGCGCTTGCTTCATTTAATTAAATAGTACACACACACACACACGAAAAGAAAAAAAAAAGGCTCTCTACTATGTTTCCCTCAGGGTGCGAAAAGTAGAGTTTCCGAATGTTTAAATGACTTTAAACTCATGTTTGCTCCGGAGAAGCCTTGATTCAAAATATTCATTATGATTATTTTTAATATTGCTGTTGTTCGGAACGAATTTTTGTAACAATGGGTTTTATATTTAATCGCATAGAGTAAAGAAATTACATAGAGAGGCCGTGCTATACTAAGAAATTGAAGCCGGAAGTTTCACCGCTGTATCCCAAGATCCTTAGCTTCATGCTAACGACCAAACGGCACGACCTTGAGGGTCATGGATTAGGACAAAATTCCAGCTATAGATCTATTTCCTCTTGGTATGAGCGCAGATAAAGCGGTTTGACTGCATAGGGTCTGGTTTGGCTGCAATGAAGGTCCAAAGTTGCTAGTTTGGCCCCAGAAATGCAATGGCGTTTCCATTGGAATTTCAGACTTCGACACTATGTTCGATCTCCCAACACCTTTGGCACCTTTTGTTAGTAAATTAAGTATGAGGGAGAACACGGATTTATTTATGGGCACTATCTAAGTTATTTGAAAAGTCGGAACGATCTTGTATTATTATTATTATTATTTTTTTTTTTTTGGTTGTGTGTGTGCCATGTGCAATAAATCAGTGTATTTTCTCCTCTTCCATTTTTACTTCCTTTTACAAAAAAGGAAGTATTGTATTCGCGAAAAAATTTTCACTCAAAAATCGCCCTTCATTTCCATTTTGCTCACCCCCAAATGAATGTTGAGTTTTTTTTTCGATTCGACCCCATGCGGAAAAGTGCCTAAGAATGTATAGACACGCGAAATATCCATTTTGACCATCACCGAGGTAATTACAACGACTTTTCTCGTGACGTCTGTATGTATGTGCGTATGTATCTCGCATAACTCAAAAATGGTATGTCCTAGAAAGTTGAAATTTGGTACATAGACTCGTAGTGGGGTCTAGTTGTGCACCTCCCCTTTTGGTTGCTTTCGGATGTTCCTAAGGGGGTCTTTTGCACCTTTTTGGGGGGGAAATCATTGTTAATTTCGATGTAAACTCAAGTGGCGTTATAATTTGTCGGACACTTGGCGATATATCGCAAGTCTTTTGGTCGCCAAGTTTTGTCGCCAACTTGGCGACAAATTTGGCGGAGTTTTTTTTTTTTTTGGTTTCAATTTGGCCATTGTTGGTGATATTTAGAGAATAAATATTGAATCACATTAAAATAGCGAATAATGGGGAAATGACATTAAATTGGAGTGAAAGGAAGTCATGTGATGCACACATCAGCTCGTTTGCTCATCAATGTGGGATATCTTTGACAGCAGACGATAAATATCCAGTTAAAGTGAATGTTTTTATTAGCAAACGATAAATACTTTTTACCAGCAGACGGTTAATATAAAATGAAAATAATTAGTTTCATTTGCAAACTATAGATATTCTGTAACTATGTTATTTTGGCATTCAAGTTATTGAGATTAAAATTAGCAGCAAATTAAAATTTGAGAACCGCTTATTAAAAATTAGTATCTATCATAATTAATTCAAAGGTATTGCAAATGGCTCATACTGCAGTACAGTAGCAGAAAAAAGGATAAAAAGGGTAATTTTAAAGGAAACTTCATTGCATCCTAGGTACAAATTAACAACTTTGGACCCCTGTTGCGGGCCAACTAGGGCCTATGCAGCCAAATCGCTTTACCTGTACTCATACCTAGGGGGAATGGACCTATACCTAGAATTTTGTTCAAATCCGTGACCCTCAAGGTCGTGCCGTTTGGTAGTGTTACAAATTCTGTAAATAGTAATTATTGTAGTAACGTAACCTGTAAATAGTTTCCCGTAATGAATATACAACCCCTTTTTCATTCGGCTAAAGTATACGACCCCTATTTTCTTTCTTTTCATTGATAACGGTCTACTACTTTACAGAAGCGTGTGGAATATTTGAGAAAATTCTTCGATGTTTATAAAAGCCGTTAGCGATGGATAAACAGGGAGTTTCGATTGATATTTCGAACTGAGAGCATTTTTGCTCTGTTTATAGCGAGGCATTTCGCTGTGTTGTTTTCGTATTTGGAAGTAAATACGTGTGTAAACGTTGAGTTTACGGTGTTGTGTGATAATTGCTTTATTGCTGATGAGTAATTTAGCTGTTGTTGAAGATCTTTCCTGTACATAGTGTAAATAAATTTCCTGTGTTTTTATCAAGAACTGTGTCTTCATTTCAAGAAAGTGGAAGTCGCGCCGGATCCGTTACAGTAGTAAGTATTTTAAGATACAAAACATTCCATTACTGAATCTCAATTGATTGTTAACTTAAACTTAGATATTGTTGCAAGTTTATGAAGCACATTTTTGAAATTGCATTAAAACATGAATTAAAATGCAAACCAATCCGCCAGCTACTTTATACGGTCTCTTTGCGAGATTGGTGAAAACTATACTCGCGAAGCGATCACGTTATCATAACCACGCTCATCATTGCACCGCTGTATCCCATAATTCCGGCTTCAATTTCATCTCCTTTTTACCATAGACGGGGCCTCCCTATGTATATTTCTTTACTCTATGTTTAATCATAACATGGGGAAATTACATGACGTTTACTGTTTTCCAACATAACTTTTTCCAACAAAGTTTTTAATTAATAAATTATGGCCTAAGTTGCTCCCTGATAATGTAGCTATCTATGGTGAAAAAATGGTTGAAATCCGACCAGTAGTTTTGAAGTTTACCCCGGACATCCGGACAGAAGTAGCCTTTTGTGTATAAAGATAAATGTCACGCTTTCTCCAGAGAGGCCTTGATTCAAGATTTACATTGTGATTACATTTAATGTTGCTGTTGTTAGGCGACGAATTTTAGAAACAATGGGTTTAAACTTTAATCATTAGATGTGGAAATTACATGCCATTTACTGTTTTCGATCACGACGTTTTTAAACTAAGTGTTTTAGAAATAAATTATAGCCTAAATTGTTCCCTGATAATGTAGCTATCTATGGTGAAAAAATGGTTAAAATCCGACCAGTAGTTTTGAAGTTCACCCCGGACATCCGGACAGAAGTAGCTCTTTATGTATAAAGATAAATGTCATGCTTGTCCAGAGAAGACTTGATTAAAAAGATTAATTGTGATTACTTTCAATATTGCTGGTGTTAGGCAACGAATTTTCCTAACAATGGGTTTTATACATAGACTAATAATAAGAGTAGACCGAGCTTTCGCAGACTTGCTGATGAAAAAATTGGTTCATGGATACATCATGTGACTGGTGGAAGACTTGGCGAAAACTTTGGCGGCAGGGTTGCTAGATGGCAACATTATCTATAGTTTGGCACTCGGACGTAATGTGTTTTCATTATAATTTTTTTCCAGATGTATAGAGATTGAACTGTTTTTCTTTTAGTTATGCATTACTTTGACATTAGTAATTAGTTTTTGATAAGTTTTCAGTAACTTTTATTTCATTTGGAACTGATACGTCAGCGTTGGCGTGAACGTAATGGCGTAAACCTTTTGCGTTAACGCAAAAATGTACTAATCGATAGCTTAAATTGAAATTGTAATTAAAAATATTACCGTTCGCCGATTCTTTTTGGACGCTTGCATCTTTAATTGCTTAGAGAGTTATATAAATTGACTAAAGAAAATGCACAGTACTATCTAAACGAAAAACTCACTATATTAACAAAATATTTACAACTTAGAATAACAAATTTACAAATCAGACTCCATAAAAGATCATTCTTCTGTGTTCCATCAATTCTATTTATTTTATTTCTCGCGGGCGTTGATCGTCTGCTACGATCAACGCCCGCTGTTGCTAGAATATCCACCCAGTCACATGGTTTGGTTTATGAGCTGCAAAAGGGTTGCCATAGCTCGGTCTATTCTTATTATTAGTCTATGGTTTTATATTTAATCATTTAATGGGGAAATTACATGAAATTTACTGTTTTCCACCATAATTTTTTAAAACTAAGTTTTTTAGCAATTCTTCAGTAAAGAACGTTCCTGTATATTTTTAATGTCGGGAAAAACAATAGGTGCAGCGCATTCCGAGAAACATAAATGTAGGGGAATGTGGGGCAAAGTGAAACAGTAAAAATAACTTACTTTTTTCAAAATGAACAAATTAGATCCTTCAGTAAACATCCCAGATCCTTCAGCAAAGAACGTTCCTGCACATTTTTAATGTCGGGAAAAACAATAGGTGCAGCGCATTCCGAGAAACATAAATGTAGGGGAATGTGGGGCAAAGTGAAACAGTAAAAATAACTTACTTTTTTCAAAATGAACAAATTAGATCCTTCAGTAAACATCCCAGATCCTTCAGCAAAGAACGTTCCTGTACATTTTTAATGTCGGGAAAAACAATAGGTGCAGCGCATTCCGAGAAATATAAATGTAGGGGAATGTGGGGCAAAATGAAGCAGTAAAAATAACTTACTTTTTTCGAAATGAACAAATTAGAAGTTTGTCGTGAAAATTACGGTACATAAAGAAAGAATACTATATTTTATAATATAACTTACATTGTACCTCCCGAAAAAAGGTGGAACTTTTTCACTTTTGTTTTTCATGGGGCAAAGTGAAAAATGAAATATTTTTGTAATGAAATAATTTCTATTCTATTATTAAAGACTAGAAAGTCGTCAGTCAAGGTATGCAGGGTGAAAATTGCATCTAACCTTCCAGATTTTAACGAAGCAATTGCCTGTTTGGTTATATTTTCATAGTTGAAATTTTACCCAAACTCCAGTGGATCAACACTAAACTACAGTAGACAGCGTTAATCATAGACTAATAATAAGAGTAGACCGAGCTATGGCAACCCTTTTGCTGCTCATAAACCAAACCATGTGACTGGTGGATATCCTAGCAACAGCGGGCGTTAATCGTAGCAGACGATCAACGCCAACGCGAAATAAAATAAATAGAATTGATGGAACACGGAAGAATGATCTTTTATGGAGTCCGATTTGTAAATTTGTTATTCCAAGTTGTAAATATTTTGTTAATATAGTGAGTTTTTCGTTTAGATAGTATTGTGCATTTTCTTTAGTCCATTTCAATAACTCTCTAAGCAATAAAAGATGCAAGCGACCAAGAATCAGCAAACGGTAAGATTTTTACCTAGTTTCAATTTAAGATACCGATTAGTACATTTTTGCGTTAACGCAAAACGTTTACGCCATTTCGTTCACGCCAACGCTGACAGCTCCAAATGAAATAAAAGTTACCGAAAACTGATCAAAAACTATTACTAATGTCAAAATAATGCACAACTAAAAGGAAAACAGTTCAATCTCTGCACCTGGAAGTTTTTTTTAATGAAAACACATTGTCGTAAAATACATGTCGAGTGCCAAACTGTAGATAATGCTGCCATCTAGCAACCATGCTGCCAAAGTCTTCGCCAAGCCCTTCCACTAGTCACATGATACATCTATGAACCAATTTTCTTCATCAGCAAGAATGAGAAAGCTCGGTCTACTCTTATTATTAGTCTATGGCGTTAATAGTTAACCACTTTTTCGTTTCTTCACTTCCTAAAATGACGATCTTACCAGTAAAACAGTTATGAGACCGAATCGAGTTTAGCCTCGTCAAAATAAGGCATTTCCCTGCCATGTTAAACAATACCAAAACATATTATCAAATTATATGCCTTAGCCCCCAAGCCTCAAATTATATGCCCCCCTATTTCTGCCTTAGCCCCGGCTTTAGGGCGGTAACTTACTACAAAATATATTATCAAATTTTTATGCATACGCCAGTTTCATTGTTGATGACGTCATCATTATTCGATCATTCACTATTGTATTTATGAGGATATTTTTAATCAAAAAACTGAGTAAATATAAGAATGAAAGAAATAGTTTTGTTTTTCATGGGGCAAAGTGGAAAATGAAATATTTTTCTTATGAAATATTTTCTATTCTATTATTAAAGACTAGAAAGTCACCCGTCAAGGTACTGTTTGACCACGGATTGTATGTAATCTGGCAATCTGCCAAGTAAGGACTATTCCATCTGAATGAATCTAGCAGATAACGATGGGATGTTGAAGCACGCGTTTCATAATGTCGTTAGTGCTTTATTCATTTATTGTATTCTCAAAAATAAAATGAGGGAAAGCAAAAATAGTTACCATGGAAACAACAAAAACAAAATAAAATATTTCCATTTCGTTCAGGAACGTAAAAGCAAAATGGTAAGCTCAAAACTTTGTTGTGAATAAATAAATCAATTAACTTTTGCCGTGAGAATATAGATCGAATGTACTTTAGATATAAAAAATGTTGCTGTGAGACAAATTTTCATTTTTACAAAAGTAAGGCTAAAAAAAAATTTTTTTTGAATTTTGACATCTTGAATTCAAATTATGTTTTTCGCAATCACGAGTGTGTGTATACAGGCATGTGTGTTTGTGTGTGTGGGGGGGGGGTGTTTGTGTGTATGGGGTATGTGTGTTTGTGTCTGTGTGCTGGCATAAGTGTGGGGGAAGGGTATGTGTGTGTGTGGGGGTATGTGTATGTGTGTGTAGGCATATGTGTTTGTGTCTGTGTGCAGGTAGGAATGTGTGGGTAGTTGTGTGTATGTGTGTGTATGTATGCGTGTGTTTGTGTGTGTAGGTGTATGTGTGTGTAGTTGTATGTGTGTATGTTTGTGTGTGTGTATGTGCGTGTGTGTGTGTGTAGTTGTGTATGTATGCGCATGTGTGTAGGACATGGATGAAACCTGGAGACGGCTTTCGCTATAGGTGCAGCATCGTGAGGAGCCAGCCGGTCCACGGTGATGGTGCAGAGGGTGGCGGCGGGAAAATAAAATGATAGGACATCAAAAACAGTCAAATGAAAGCAATAAGCAATCGTGATTGCTCAATAATAGAGAGGCAAAAGTGCACATATAAACAAACCAACACCCCTATAAACTAATAGAAACGTCCAATTTCCGCCTAGAAACCGCATATTTGCCTTTCCGTGTAATCGATGGTCAGACAGTTTAACGGTTAGAAAATGCATCTACTCTTCTACATCTTAACGAAGCCATTGCCTGTTTGGTGATATGTTGATAGTTGAAATTTTAGCCCTTACTCTAGTAGATTAACCCTAAACTCCAGTAGATAGTCCACCACTTTTTCGTTTCTTCACTCTCCTAAAATGACTCTATTACCAGAAAGAGACCAGAATCCAGTTCAGCCTTTTCAAAATAAAGCATTTTCCCGCCATGTTAATCAAGACCAAAAAATATTCTCAAATTGTCATGCCGTGGAGCGAGTTTCATTGTTGATGACGCCAGCTTTACTCGATCGTTTGCTCTTATATTTTTGAGGATACTTTTGATCAAACAACTGAGTAAATAAAAGAGAGAATAAATAAGTGAAAAAGAAATGAAACAATAAACAAGACAAAAAGAAGTAAATGAATAAGTTAATAAATGAGAAAAATAAATCAGTTTATGAAATAGTGAATGAGTAAGAAAATAAATAAATGAATGAAGAAATAAGATTTTTATGAAAGAAGGAATGTAAATTGAATAAATTATAAATGAATGCATAAGTGATTTGATAAAAAAATTGAATAAGTAAATAAAATGAACTATTTCGCTTTGCCCCATCCACTTTGCTCCGCATGAGCTTGACTAACTGTACAAAGTATTTAAAATACAAAGAATTGAATAAGTAAATAAAATGAACTATTTCGCTTTGCCCCATCCACTTTGCTCCGCATGAGCTTGACTAACTGTACAAAGTATTTAAAATACAAAGAATTGAATAAGTAAATAAAATGAACTATTTCGCTTTGCCCCATCCACTTTGCTCCGCATGAGCTTGACTAACTGTACAAAGTATTTAAAATACAAAGAATTGAATAAGTAAATAAAATGAACTATTTCGCTTTGCCCCATCCACTTTGCTCCGCATGAGCTTGACTAACTGTACAAAGTATTTAAAATACAAAGAATTGAATAAGTAAATAAAATGAACTATTTCGCTTTGCCCCATCCACTTTGCTCCGCATGAGCTTGACTAACTGTACAAAGTATTTAAAATACAAAGAATTGAATAAGTAAATAAAATGAACTATTTCGCTTTGCCCCATCCACTTTGCTCCGCATGAGCTTGACTAACTGTACAAAGTATTTAAAATACAAAGAATTGAATAAGTAAATAAAATGAACTATTTCGCTTTGCCCCATCCACTTTGCTCCGCATGAGCTTGACTAACTGTACAAAGTATTTAAAATACAAAGAATTGAATAAGTAAATAAAATGAACTATTTCGCTTTGCCCCATCCACTTTGCTCCGCATGAGCTTGACTAACTGTACAAAGTATTTAAAATACACATAATTAGGTCTAATATGAAACAAATAAATGCTGCACTGAATATTAGTAGGTCTCGATTAATATTTAAAACGCCAAGAACAAGAACTTCATCATTTAATAATGACAAAATTAAGTTTGGACTTGCAACAAAATATTATAACATTATTAATTTTTAAAATTTGCTTGTATTCTCATATTCTTTAATTTTCAGAAGTATTTTTTTTCTTGATTGGAATATACTTTATTTTGAAGAGTTAAAATATTACTGGATAGGTGGCGCTAAAAGCAGAGTAAATATTTCACTATTTCACTTCATTCCCCTACATTAATGCCATATTGTAAGACTTAATAGTTAAACTTGATTTTCTTTTCATCTAATTATATCTGGAAATGTAACTTGAATAATTCCCGAAGATTTTTAGCTGATGATTTGCGATTTTTACTATGCAAAATGCAATGCTTTAATATTTCAGGGGCGGTGGTCGCGCTGTGAAACCACCAATTTATACATTTTTTTCTCTTTTTTCCGAATGTTTTGAATCAAAATCGCTTGAGTCCTCTTCTTTTGAGTTCAATGAACAAAATAAGATAGCGGAAAAACAAAAAAAATATTTTTTTCCTAGGCTCAATTTCCAGTCCAAATCATCAAATTTTCAATTTTTCGTTTACCCCAAAATTGGAATTTTGTTTCAGATTTTAAAATTTTTAATTAGCGCTGAAAGAGTGAATCATTTTTCTTCATTTTACCTGAGGTACTCAATCATATTGTTCTAAATGATTCCAATTCATTTTTACATGTTTAAACATGTTTTTGTCCTTCTCCAGGTGGGGGTTGTGAACAAATGGGGACACCACCCCCAGCGAAAAACGTTGCCAAAAAATTTTTTTAACTGAAAAATCTATGTCTAAATGATCAAATAAACCTACTTGTGGTGTTTTTTCTTCATATTTCTCAAAAATTAATGATGCGCCCCTGAAAGGGTTAAAAACGTTTTCTTACAACGTGAAATTTTTTCAAACATGGGGCTCACATGGAAGGAATCCCATATTCTTTGATGCTGGAATATAAGCGAAACATTGTAAAAGAAATCCTTAGGGAAAATATCTGTTTTAATGATTTAAAACATATTTTATGGGATAATAAAACCATGCGTTTCCCAATTTGCTCCAAACGTTCATGCCTTTGATCTTTGCATCTCTTTAGCCCCTCGAAGAGTTAAAATGGCTGAAAAAAATACTCCTTTTCTATCCCAGTAATGCAAGGATTTAAATTAAACTTGGTATTCTATTGGACCTAAATGGAGGTCTGGAGAGAGAAAAAAGAAATTGAAGAGTATGATAGAACACTCATAGAATGTTTTTCGCGTTAAGCATGACTGTTATATAAGTGCTTTAAGGAATCGAGCAGAAATGGTACTGCTGGACACTCATAGACTAGTTGTAAATTTATTTGAATAAGTAGAACACTGTGATATTAGTCGCATTAAAGTTTAACTGAAGGTATTTTATTTATACGGATACCTAGACGGATTCTATGTATTTCACTTAGGCTCAAAGTTATTACTATTTTGTACGTCTTATTTACGTTTAAGAGCATATTAATTGCTAAGATACGCGCCAAAAATACAAACCATCTTGGTTGTTTTCAATCTTCTTAAATCCGAAACAGTATTCCTTAAATGTGTCTAAATATTTATTTTTTCATATGCATATGCATTGCAAAGCTTCTTATTTTTATCATTATATTTTAGCAATGAAAACCCGAAGTTATCAGAATGGCAACCAAGTTAAAGACTGCCTCTTCAATTGCCTATCTGGGAGACAGAAACATGAGAATATTTACGTTTTCTAATAGGTAAGTTCCATTTTTGCGAATCACATGCTTTATTACTGTCCCTTCAAAAATACTGTATTTTATAACTGCGCTTGTTTTTAAAAGAAAGGGAAGAATAAGACATTTTTACTTCTGTAGTTTTTTTTTCTATGGATTATTTTTTTTTTTTTTTTTCAATTTTAACTATTTTTTTTTTTTTTTTTTGTACACAAACAATTCATTCCTTTTTTATTAAGAATGGAGAATGCACAAAGTTAAGGACCTATTTGACTTCAAAGAAAATAATGCTGAAATTCTTTCACACTAACTTATTTAGCTTCACTATAAAGACCCAGTGCTGAAAAGGGCTAACTTGTGATTTTAAACCTCTGTAATGTGTTGCCAGTACTGCCGTCTATAGGAAATTCTATTACTTAATTAAATCGTGAACGAAGGATACAAAAAATACAGTGACAGTGATTCAAAAGATTATTAATGCTATATATTTTTTTTGTATTGAGTAAATAAATGAAAAAGTACATGGGAAGAAATGTGTTGCGACACGTAACGGAGGCATAAAAGTGTCCTTCCGTTCAGTGAAAAAAACGTTTAAAAATATTATAACATTATTAATTTGTATTGATCACTAGCAGTACCCGTTTTGTTGGCGCGCGTTGCTACGCCAACAAAAAAATACATCATTATACTGATTTTCATGACAATCGGTTGAACGGGGCAGAAGTTGCTACTCTGCAGTGCCACCTGGTGGCGAGTGGCTTCAATGAGCCTATTATGCACCTTCTCCGTGGAAAAATACATATATATAGCAATTTTCATAATAATCGGTCCAGGCATCGAGTGAAGCCTTGACTATACTCAAATTTTGTACTCACGCAGTTTGTTTAGATCAATCAATTGTTTAAAAATATCAAATAGAAAAAGTTTTTAATCCCCCCGTTGCATGAAAGCCATAAAACAATAAAGAAAGAATTTATTTGTTCAAACTCAAGAAAAATGGCAACAGCTAACTTCTTATCAATGAGATCTTTCACACGAATTACATTGTCGAAAATTGTCGAATTTTGAAAAACTGGCCAAAAGTGTAAACATAAAAATAATTTAGAGTAACACGAAACATTTTTAATAGAACTGAGAAGAGACAAAAACAAGGACAAAAGGAAAAACACGAAAATAGGGGGGAGGGGGGGACCATCTTCTGAAGAAAGGGGAACAATTTAGGATGAGGGTAAAGGTAAAGTAATTTGGAATGCACCTACTAATGAAAAGACAAATAACTATCAAACATAATTTGAAGTGATAAGACTTTTAAAATTAATTTAAGTAAATTTTGAAAAATTTAAATAGGAAGGGGAGAGGAGGGAGGGCACTTTTAAAGATCTAAAACTATCAAAAAAAGGTGAAAAAAATACTTTTAAAAAGAGAAGAAACAGATTAAGTTCATAAATAAAGAAAAATGGCATTTCTCTTCTAAAAAAAGTAAATACAAAGTCGAACCCTCAACTTAAATGAAAATGTATAATACTAAGCTGTTTACGCCTAACGTAAAATATCCGCAAAAGACAGATATCTATACTCATGTTCCAATCATTTTTGATGTGCACAACGTGTTTTACGTTTATGTTCAATATTTATTGGTTTGGAAATATTTATTTAAGTGTCATTTTTCTCTTTACATTATAAAGATTATCAGTTCTTCATATCCGTAGTTTCACATAATGTATCACGAAATCGTTGTGAAAGTATTCTAACCGCATTCATTAATTTGTTGAGACTCTAGCTCAGCATAAATATAAACAAGCAACACAAAATCTTAAAACAGAAAGTCTAAAACGCTAAGTCCGCGCGCAAGCGCAGTTGAAATGGCAAATTTGTGATAACCGGATTTAACGTCTAGTCACATACACAACTATACACACGTAACCGCTCAAGAGAATGGGCATGCTTGGGGGGGGGACAGGATCCATTTCTAGAAACAATAACTCCAATGAGTAGGGTCCTGTCGCAGCTCGTGATTGCGAAAAACATAATTTGAATTCAAAATTTCAGAATTCAAATTATTATTATTATTTAGTAAGTCACCCACCTATAGCCAGGGCTAAGGCCGAAATACATGAAATACACCGCCAGCTTAGTCATTTCCAGCCGTGGTCTGCAGTTTCGTGCTTATTAGCACTCATCAGCCTGGCATAGGAAAGTGACTGAGCTGGAGATGGAAAGCCTCTTAAGGAAGCCAATAGTGCCAAACAAACTGGTAGCTAATATAGAATTAGCACAGACCAGACGAGTGACCGAAGCAATGGTTCGGTTCAACTCGAAAATTGATGGCAAGGCATGGTATATTCAGTAAATTACCGCCCATTAGCCAGAGCTAAAGCAGAAATACATGAAATACACCGCCAGCTTAGTCATTTCCAGCCGAGGACTGCAGTTTCGTGCTTATTAGCACTCATCAGCCCGGCATAGGAAAGTGACTGAGCTGGAGATGGAAAACCTCTTATGGAAGCCAAGAGGGCCAAACAAACTGGTAGCTAATGTAGAATTAGCACAGACCAGACGAGTGACCGAAGCAATGTTTCGGTTCAACTCGAAAATTGATGGCAAGGCATGGTATATTCAGTAAATTACCGCCCATTAGCCAGAGCTAAAGCAGAAATACATGAAATACACCACCAGCTTAGTCATTTCCAGCCGTGGACTGCAGTTTCTTGCTTATTAGCACTCATCAGCCCGGCTATTAGGCCCGGTAATTTACCGAATATACCATGCCTTGCCTTCAATATTCGAGTTGAACCGAACCATTGCTTCGGTCACTCGTCTGGTCTGTGTTAATTCTGTATTAGCTACCAGTTTGTTTGGCACTATTGGCTTCCTTAAGAGGTTTTCCACCTCCAGCTCAGTTAGTCCTATGCTGGGCTGATGAGTGCTAATAAGCACGAAACTGCAGTCCTCGGCTGGAATTGGCTGAGCTGGCGGTGTATTCCATGTATATTATTATTATTGTAATTATTTTTGATATATATAGTTTGATCACCACATGTCATAAAATGTTGAATTCAGACATTGCAAAAAAAAAAAAAAAATCCTTTGCCTATAAAACCGCAAAAATGCTAGCAAATAAAGTTATTTTATTTTATGGACGGCTGCACTGCTTAATGTAGTTCCATTGATACATACGCTGCTTTTCAAATTTATATTCACCTTTTCTGTTTTATCTGTGTTTCTTTCTTCTTTTTTTCCCCCTTATGTGCCTTCCAAATTTTTAGGTCAACTTCCCACTTCGTGGCCATGGTGGCTCACCACGAAATGTGGTTTCAAAAATTTCTAAAAAGCAAATATTTTGCTTTTAAATCCAAACATGGAACAAAAAATACAATACTAAAAATTAACAAGAAGTTCTGTCAAGAACTAGACGAGACTACTTTCCCGTATACCCTTACTACTTTCTAGTACCTGATCAATATTCTCAAAAATAGCTAAAATCGCAAATTTTTTCAAACATATTTTTAAAATACTTTAAGCTGATTTCTAGGAATAAAATATTCCTCACTCATCTAAAAAAATTGGATGCGTAAAAAAAAACAAAAAAAAAACGAACAAATAAAATGTCAGCAACTTTTAAACAAAGCAGCTAATACACTTTTTTTCCATTAAAAAAATCTTTAACAGCTTTCAAAACGAAAAAATAATAATTAAAAATTAATAAGCTCATTAAAATAAATACATCATATCAAAAGAAAAAAATTGTTTCTTTCCCCTGTTGCCAAAAACATTTTTTAAATGGATTAATGCACTTACCAAAAAAAGAAAAAAAAACAAAATGTCAACTTGAAGAAATAATTTTCATTGTCCAAAAAAAAAAAAAAAATCGTCTGCGCATATCTTTATGTAGAAACATAAATTACTTCGAGTTTATTTCCCGAAAACTAAATACCTACATTAAAACTTTAGCGTGAAAATAAAAAAAAGTCATATCAACAATAATTATTTCGCTTTTAAAACCATAGCGCCGGAGTCGGAGTCAATCTCATTTTGAGATAAAGGAGTCGGAGTCGAATGTCCGAGAATCGGACTCAGTCATTTGTCCTCCGTGTATTAATTTTTTTAAAGCTACGAAGTCAGAGTCTAGGTCGGGGAGTCGGAGTCCGATTAATTGTCGGACACAGGAGTCGGAGTCAGGTGCCCCTAAATTCTCAGAGTCGGAGTCTGGAGTTTGGCGTCAAGAACTATTTCCAACAAAATTTATTTGAAGTAAATCCGCCTTCAAATACGGAATCTACATTGACTGATCAGTTTCCCCGTAGGCGCTAATGTTAAGGGATTTGAACTGTTCAAAATTGAACGGAAAATTGTTCAAATCAAAAAGATATTTTATATACGAGTTTTTTTATCAAAAGCTTTTTCCTACAAAGTTTGTTTGAAGCAAATTCGCCTCACAGTTCGGAATTGCCTTCAATTTCCCCGTAGGCGCTAATGTTAAGTGTTTTTGAACTGTTCAAAATTGAACAAAAAATAGTTCAAATCAAAAAGTAAATATGGGAATGAGATGTCCTCGCCAAGATCTTTCGAACAAAAAAAGTTCGTTCGAATCGGGTTATTCATTCAAAAGTTATTAGGGGGGGGGGACAGACCGACAGACATTTTTCCCCATCTCAATACCCTACTTTTAAATTTTTAATTTTTCGATATTTATTTAATTATTTTATTTATTTTTGACTTTTTTTTTTTTGTTTTTCGCGATATTTTTAAGATGCATTAAGACTTCTGTCATGCTTTTTTTCTTCTTTCTCTGACTTTTACTGGGAAAGTGAGATTAATTATTCTAGCTCTATAGATGGCAGCACTACTAAACACAGTTCCTTCGTAGGGCACGTACCGATTTTAAGCTCCACATCATTTTCTTTTCTTCTCTGATTCTCAGAAGTTTCTAAATTTATATGGTTAAATGAATTTTTTATTTCGTCTCCATCGCATCTCCAAACAAAGGGAAGTAAGAGTTAAACTTTTTTGACCAAAAAAAAAAAAACACATTTTTCCCTTTTAAATCGCAACTGTCTGCGGGGTAAGTTTTTAGCTCTTTTTCATGTTCATAGATGGCAGCACTACAACTTACAGTTCCTCCGTTGAGACATTGCTTAAAATATCCCGATTTTGAATTCTAATGTCAAATTTCTTGTGAGTAATTGCTGATTACTTTTTTTTGAGCAATCACGATTGCTTAATGTTCTCACTTGACCGTTTTGATGTCCTTTGATTTTATTTTCCCGCTAGCACCCTCCGCAGCATCACCGTCGACCGACTCCTCACGATGCTGCTCCTATAGCGAAAGCCGTCTCCAGGTTGCATCCATGTCCTACACACACGCGCATACACACACAACTACACACACACACAATTTCCGGTATTTTCGGACGCATTTCCGGTATTTTTATGTCCGAAAACACCGGAATTATGTTTTTTTATTATGCTTTTATCTCCCTACCTCCGTAATTTTTTTTAATTATATAATACTCATCAAATATACCTGCAAGAGCCTTAAGATGGACACCTATCTTTTAAGATGGACAAATTTCAAGATAATTTGTATAACACCAGCTCAAAAGTAACTTTGTAACCTATTAAAAATTTAATCAAATGTACACACAATATTTTGGCTTAAAACTATTTAATACTATGGCAAAGGTGCACTTAAGTAATAGGGGCGAAAGATTACCCCCGCCCCCCTCCCGTTCTCGCTTTGAAACTTTCAGGTATTTTTTGATGAACTCACAACCCCTGATAATTACACACTTCCACTTATAAAATTGCCATTAATTCACAAATATCGAACGCACAGCCATCATGCACTTTCACTTTTACACTGGCATAACCGCAGCGTTCAAAGATCGTGACCAAATTCGAAAATCCCGGCCAGTCATTGCTTCGCCGGCAGCGGGAACCAAATCTCCGCTAAAGAAATTTCAACAAGCCCAGCTCACATCTTTTTAGCATGGGGAAAATACATCGAACCCTCTCAAAAGTCGACCTGGCATACAAGAGATCCGTTATTGTTGAAAAATAAACGTTAACCGAATGCACAAATCATGGCTCTTAGACAAGATCGGGCCATATTTGGCAGCCAATGATACTAGAGGAAAAAAAACAAGGCGCCACACACGTCATGCCGTCTTTTCTGACGTCACTACACTCGCCTTCGCCTCAGACAGAGGTGGTATGAGAAAATAGCACCGAAGAGAAACGAAACAAAAACACTTGCATAATGTGTTTATCAGTCTATGCATGTATGTATGTCTTATGTGGCGTTCTAGGGGCTAAACACTTTGGTCAATTTTGGTAAATTTTACGTCAATCGATTTGTCTTAACCTTGGAAATGTCACTTAACACATGAACGTAATCCAAATTCACCATATCAACAACCAGTTACCATATTTTGTCATTTCGGGATCGGCGCACGTTTGGTGTTGCACACTGTGTCGCACGCTACCTGCGTGCGAAAAATGCGGGTAGTTTTCGCGGCCTGAATTTTTTTGTTTATTAATTCTACTAATTGAGATATCAGTAGTCGAGTAGTCTAAGTGATTACTTCTCCCACTTGAGGCAGCGGGTCAAGACACCCTCCTTCCGGATATACTTTTCCCTCTTTCTGATGTGAATTCTTTCATGTGTTCTTTATTTGTATTCTGTACTGTAATAAAAAATATATTATGCGTAACGAAGGCAAGGCACTCAGATTGTAGTCCTCATCAAAAAAAAAAAAAAAAAAAACGGGCAATAAGCACCCCAAAAGAATGAAAGTCTACCAATTCGATTTTCATCTCTAACATGTTGCATTTGTTTTTCCTTGATTCAAGGGACTGAGTTTAGTGACGTGTACTTTTTTGACAGGCTTTTTTAGTTTTGCGAGGAAGATTTGACTGATGGACGTTTCCGATTTCGTGTCATTATGAGTTATACAGGCTGTTAATATAGCTGTGCTGTGGTTGACTTAAGTTCGCGCATTTTTGCCGAAGGTCAAGCACATGTAGCTTTAAGTCGAGTTAGGTCTCTAGATGGACTAATTTTTAGTAGTTTAGATCATCGCAAGTTAATTAGTAAACCTCACGATACAAACAAACTCTCTCAATGAAATGACAAGATTGCGAAATGTACCGTCTTATAATCATAATAACTAAATCAATGAAAATTGACCAAAAAGTGTCAAATAAAAAATTATTAAATAAAAACAAAAAACCCGACTGCGTAAAAACTAAAAAAACTAGAAAGAAAAAGATGTAAGCCCAGTAATTTAGAATTTGATTAAGAATTAATGAATAACTACTCCAATGAAATAGTTTTATAATCGATACACACGTAAAACAAATCATAAATTCAAAAGCAGAATAGAAGGATCAACAGTCGGGGCCCATTCCTTTGTGACCGGCAGAAGGCAGAAGGCTTTTTTTTTTTGGCGAAAGTCATACTTGCAAAATTTACTAAGCGAACCCTGTAAAATTTGAATGGGCCCCGACTGTTGATCCTTCTATTCTGCTTTTGAATTTATGATTCGTTTTATGTGTGCATCGATTATAAAACTATTTCATTGGAGTAGTTGTAGTCTTTTTTGACCAATTAAGGAACCCTGTAAAATTTGAATGGGCCCCGACTGTTGATCCTTCTATTCTGCTTTTGAATTTATGATTTGTTTTATGTGTGTATAGATTATAAAACTATCTCTTTGGAGAAGTTATTCAGTAATACTTAATCAAATTCTAAACGACTGGGATTATATCTTTTCTTTTTAGTTTTTTTTTTTTTTGGTTTTTACGCAGTCGAGTTTTTTGTTTTTATTCAATAATTTTTTATTAACTTTACATCTCAACTGGACAATTAAGAGGTCAGAAATTCAGCTTATCTATCGCTACTAATAATAAAGCTGAAAGTCTCTCTGTCTGGATTTCTGTCTTGATCACTGTGATGCGCATATCGCCTAGAAGGTTCAGCCAATTTTCATGAAATTTGGTACAGTTTGTAGCTTGGGGGCGTGCACCTCGAAGCGATTTTTCGAAAATTCGACTTTGTTCTTTTTCTATTCCAATTTTAAGAACATTTTACCGAGCAAATTATCATACCGTGGAACATAGGCGAGCAAATGAACGTAGCCAATTGGCAAGAAATTCATTATCTATTATTTGCAAATGTACAAGCCAACGAAATGACCATTTAATTCTCTACTACGGGCAAAGCCGTGCGGGTACCGCTAGTTCAAAGTAAAATGGTAACTAATCGTTTCTTAAACTGTTCTTCTTTACAGAAATTATCGATGTAATTCTGTATTCAACTCTAGATCCGACAGGGAAAATTTCTCGCAGGTTTCGAAGTAAAAAATATACTTTTTAGCATAAAGTTTAAAAAAAAAATTGTGTTTTACTAAAAAATAGAATAGAATACAAAAGCTAACATTTGTATTAACTTTTTTCAAACAAACAACTTCAAAAAAGTTAATGTACGAAACAACACCTGTTATGTGTTAATATATTAGTTACTGATAAAAAAAAATATTTCAGTCATTGATTTCTGCTTGAAATACACCGCCAGGTCAGTCATTTCCAGCCGAGGACTGCAGTTTCGTGCTTATTAGCACTCATCAGCCCAGCTGGCGGTGTATTTCACGTATTTCTGCTTTAGCCCTGGCTAATGGGCGGTAATCTACTGAACATAGATTTCTATTTGTGATACTTCATGGAAGATATTTAATATAGAAAAAGGTGATGCATAATTAAATGTTTAAAAAAAAAGTTCTCATTTCTGTAGGCCTTACCCCTTTAATTTGCTTCTTTTGAATTTAAAAAAAAATTCTAAGTATGTAATTTGAAATGAAAATTCTAGTATTTAGAGGGCTGCTCAACTGACCTAAAAGTTTATTACTATGAGAAAACAATAATAAAAAGTATGAGTTGGGAATTTATTTTTACAGTCTATGTGAATTAGCTGATATGAAAAAAGAAGTTTGATTTTGGATCCATTTAATAGACTTTTCGCTTAATGTTATCACGCTTAATGTTATCAGAATCACGAAGTCCCGGAAGCGAATTTAGAAACACGACCGCGTACGCAGGTCGTACAGATGGCGCTACGATCGCATTTCATTTGGCGCGGTTTGCGCCAAGGAAGCGATATCGCTTTTAAGGTACTTGCGCTTGCGCAATTATTATGGTGTCTGTTTATTTACCTTTGTTGCTGGTATTTCGTTGATTATGTGATATGAATGGGTGTGGGGTCCAAATCGGTTGTTTTGCTACAAACTTTGATGTTTTTTAACCTACGAACAAAACTTTATTGACATTGTATTTCTGAAATATTCTTTTGTGAATTTATTCTTTGCATCTGAAAGTTCTGTGTTGGACTGCCGTTGAGATGAAAATTAAAAATGTTTCGATTTGTTCAACTGAACATTACAAAACATTAGAAATTAATTCTTTAAAACCACGTTTGAATGGATGTGGTGTCAAAATAAGTTATTTTGCAACAAACATTTGCTTTTTTTTAACCTGCGGACATATCTTTATTGACATTGTAATATTCTTTTGGGAATTTCTTCTTTGCATCTGAAAGTTCTGGGTTGGATTGCCGTTGTGATGAAAATCAAGAATGTTTCAGTTTTTAAACTGTAAATTGCTTAACATTAGAAATTGATTCTTCAAAACCACGTTTTAAACTGCATGTATGCAATACATAATTATTTGCAGATACTTCATTAATTTAATTACTGATTCTTTCTTGGTTTATCAAAAGTAGTGATTTTATTCGTTTAAAGTGTCAGCTGAAAGCTAAATTTTCAGCAATTAAAGTATATTTGAGGTGTCAACAGAAAAAAAGAAAAGGCCAATCTAGTTTGTAGACATAGTTCATTAGTATTTAAAGGTACTCAACTGGTTATGTATATCGTATACATTTCAGCAATAGCCTCAAATGATTGAATTAAAATCCTTAGTTGTATTTTTAACTGCTTTCTTCTTTTACTGTGTTTTTGTGTGTGTATTTTTTAAGTAAAGTCAAATCCCGATAACTCGAAGTCTCAAGGGACCGGTAGAAAGCTTCGTGTTATAAGAGGTAGCTCAAGTTAACAGAGGTTCCTACAGAATTCTCAAGAGTTTGGGGCCCAGCGAAAAGTTTGAGGTGAAGGTATATTCAGGGGTTCCCACCCCCTAAGAGCAAGGGCGCACTCCCCCTAAATATCGGAAAGACCCCTCAAAACAGCCCCCACTCCCTAAAAATTTTAATGTCGCACTCTGCGTCATGAACCACCCCCCACCCTCCGCCCTAGGTAGGCACCCCTGGTATATTCGAGTTATAACTCTGCGAGTTATCGAGACTCGACTGTGAGTAACTTTGATAGGACAATGACCAAACATAGTGACAGTAAATAAAATGAAAATCGTCACCAAGGTTAGAAATGGGCTGTTAGAATATCATACAGTCTCGATTACTCGAATATTCTTTTATCTCGAAGTTTTGAATGAAGTGTGAAGTGAAAAAGGGGGCGCTTGAAACGAGCGCGAGCACTGAGAACACTGCACAATAAAAAGCATGTTGCAAGGACAAATGTTTCAAGGGAGGGTTGATTGATTTCATTACGTATCCTTTACTACACAGCTTGGTAATCTCCCTTCAGTTAGCATCGAAAATTGCCTAAAAAGGCCTTTTTGAACTTCAATATTAAAAATTTACCATTGGGGATGTACCCCTCCCTTATATTTTTCTGTGGTGTGCTGGGACAGGCTGAAAGTTGTAGAGGGTGCTTTGCTGGGTAGTCGAAGAAATATACTGAGAAGCTGTCTGCATCGAGATTTTACAAAGCACCTAGGGCTATAATACTGCTAAAGAAATGCAGAACATGTTGTTTATGCTGATGCGGATTGCATTCTATTGAACAATAATGAGATGTTTATACTATAGTACAGCATGTTCTATGAATCCACAGCAACAAAAAGCCTTCGTGTTTTAGCTGTCCTACACAATGTCGCCCGCTACCTCTTTCATATGGCATATCTGGACTGTGATGCTGTTATATATGCCCTTCTGACCCTTTTCAAAACTTTTCCATATTTTTTGATCACCTTGTATGTCGTATATCTTGTATCGTAACTTTACACCTCAGAGCCTGACTAACATGAGCCCAAAATTTGCAATCTTCACTTTATTACTGCATTGAATGGTCACGGAAATATCATTCCGTGTCAACATATGAGATCCTTATTCTATGAAAGATATTCCTTCACAAATATTTAGCTGCGTTAAAAGAGCGCAAATCCCATCCTTTCTATGCCTCAGACGTTTTCGACAAGACGTTCTCAGACAAACGTTTTCGCTCTCTAGTGAAAAGTGACGAAAATGGACTAACTCTAGTCTGGCTCAGAGGTATAGGTATTATAACCCTAAATTTGATTTGTTCGCATCAATACATAAATATCAAAACATTTTATCATTTTAGCATAAGCAGAACAGGTCACCAAATTAATTTTGTGTTCATTGTCTTTGGAAATCATAGTCGAGGGTGTACACACACACAAATATCATTAGCAGTTAACTCTGAGCAAAATTAGCAAGTTGTTTCTTGCATCCTATGATATTAGGATCCCATTCTTTCCTTCTGTGCATCTGAGATGAAATAGTCCTTTTTTAAACTTCTCTACTCTCAAACAATAGATATCAATTAGAAACCTACTGCAAGTAGAATTTACACTTAAAACAATATTCCTTTTATCTCATACAAAATGATTCTAAGAGAGGAAAGAAAAATAACTGTCTTAGAATGTATTAAAAATGAAGTGATTATTTAATTAGAGGGAGAAATGTGTTGTTTAATTTGTAGGCTAGTTTCATAATTCCATTGAATTTTTAATTGAAATCAGTGTAATAATTGCACATAAAAGATTTAAATGCTGCACATATTTTCCATGATTATTAAAAAGTGCTTTTAGTAAATGTTAATTATAGTTTAGAAAGTTCTTCTTACCTTGCTTGCCTTTCGTTGTATTTGTTTACGTTTTAAGTCATGACACATGTGTATTTTTGTTTTTATTATGATCTGTAGTTCTAAAAGGGAAAAAAAATGTTTGAAAAATGTTCTTTTCGGTGCACAAGCTAGTGTTTTGCAAAATTATTAAAAACGATAAATAAATAATTGTATTACTACATGCTTTTATTTAAAAATAATAATAATAATACAAAATGTTACGACTTTTTGCATTAGCTCTATTAAAATTTATTTTTTGAGCTGGATTACGGTTTCTATTCGCTTTATATTGCGCTTTGCATTGCACTTAAAAGGTCTCCCTGCGGGGATTCTGTTTGACCCTTTGGGCATTCCACTTCTTCTTGAAATAGATGTCGGTTGAAGTTTTATTTTTCTACCTTTCCGTCTGGGTGGAAAAATTTTACTTATTAAATTTAATTTTTGATTCAATTATTGCTCGTTTTGATTTTTTTAACATAGTCAACTTTGTTAATTTTGTTTTGTCAATATTTTCATATGACACTAGTCTTTTTAATTCGTCTACAAATAACTGCTTATCTTCAGCTGAGGCATTAATAATTTGAGAACTAGTAGAGGGAGCCTGCATTTCGTTTTTGATATCTTGATGGTCAAGAGTCACTGATTTTATTGTCTAGTATGACATTTTCAGTTCCATCTCAGAGATGATGTTTCAGTTAAGCGAAGAAAAAAATTAGGGGCTGGACATTTGGGACCTAAAGCAATTTTAGCGAATTCATGCCTACTTATATAATTCAGTTTGGTATTATTAGGCAATATAAGTCCATTTTTATCTTGCAGCAAACATTCGCAAATGATGTCATTAGTAAAATAGAAATAATTAGGAAAAAATTAAGAATTTATGCGGCAATCGCGACTTGCGCTTGTGGCTCGAAGGTTGGCGATGAATCCCTTCCCGAAAGTTTCTCCTCGCCAATCGATCGTAGCGCCATCTGTGCGACCTGCGTACGCGGTTGTGTTTCTAAATTCGCCTCCCGGGCACCCAGGTAATTAGCATTTTTGTTTATTAGAAAGTGTTTTTTTCTATAATAGAGTGTTTTCTGCGATTTTTGAGTATTTTTATAAGGAATATAAGGAACAGACATTAGGATTTTTTCGTCCCCCTCCTTTTTCCCCCAAACCCGACGCGCAAAAGGCTGAGACATGTCCCCTCTTGTTGGAAGGGTGAGAAGCAATTTGCAGTAGGTGAAAACTTTGCGTCATTGAACTTGGGCGGGGGGGGGGGGCACCCCTGGTGCCGGGCAGACACAAAATTTTTTCCACAAGAACGCGAAAGTTTGCATATTCTAAAAAATTCGTTTGGAAACGTTTACTACTTCTACTTATCGACTTTCTGTAGAAACATTTCAGAGTTCCATTCTGAGATTTTCTGTGCTGTAGTGTAGATAGAAATGAGTCAAATCTACAACTTCAGTATCATCATTACAATTAATAAATCCCCTTTCAATCAATACATCCGTTACAGTTTGCATTTCTTCCTTTCGTCCATTCAAATACTGTTATACTATTCAAAAAATCAGTAATCCAACGTCATTAAGCACAAAAATTGCAAAAAAATTGCAGACACGTGTTTCGGTGTTACAAGGAACACCTTTTTCAATGCAAAGAGGTGTGAGCTTCTGGATGAAAAGTCATCCGAGAAAAGCAACACGGTGGAACAGGAGATAGTATAAATATCAAAAAATCGAAATTAAACGAAACAAAAAAGATAAAATGACACTTGGAGGCAAAATTTATTTTATAATTCCATCAGGAAAAAACAGTTAAGTAATAAATTTTCCAAGAAAACCCATAAACAATGCGAAAAGTCCAAAAATGAAACCACTCTGAATAAATTAGCAATAAATTTACCAGCGGGAAAAACTATGTATGAAAGCAATGTATAAAATGGAGAAATGCAGGAAAAAACAAAGTGAAGGATAATCTTATTGGAATAGTTAATCACAAAAACAAAATAAGAAAGCAAAAAATGAAAACAATAAAAGTAAGATATGTACGACGTTTACATAAAAATAATAGAAAAACTAAACCAATTTTAGCAAAGGAGTCCACACAGAAGAATTTTTCCTGATGGAATTATATAATAAATTTTGCCTCCAGGTGTCATTTTATCTTTTTTGTTTCGTTTAATTTCGATTTTTTGATACTTATACTATCTCCTGTTCCACCGTGTTGCTTTTCTCGGATGACTTTTCATCCAGAAGCTCACACCTCTTTGCATTGAAAAAGGTGTTCCTTGTAACACCGAAACACGTGTCTGCAATTTTTTTGCAATTTTTGTGCTTCATGACGTTGGATTACTGATTTTTTAAATCTTCAGCACAAAGGTATTTATTCGTTACTGTTATACTATGTCTGATTCTTCGTGAAACAAAGCTCACAGCTCCAAATATTCCGTGCTTAGGGGCGATTCATTAATTACGTAAGATTGATTTCAGCAAATTTTCACCCCCCTCCTCCCTCTATGTAAGGGTAAGTAAGATTTTCAACCCCCCCCCCCTCCATCTTACGTAAGATTCCATTTCGTCTTTTCGAAATAATAAAATTACGAATCTTACATCACTGGAATCATTCTTAAATTCACTATTACTGAATTTTCTTTAAAAACTTTTTTGTGTGAAGAAACATTTACTGAAAAGATTCCAGATAATAATTTTTCGACAAAACTTTTTATATATAATTGGATACTAATTAAAATAAGATATACCATGCAGTACACAGCGTGATTCGTTTATTATATTATTCACTATCCCTTCACACTTCCCTATAGAAACCGATTTCAGAGCAGATTACACTTATTAAAGTTTGATATTTTTAATCGCTTATTCTTTAATGGCTGGAAAAGAAATGTTTTTACATTTTTGCAAAGAAAAAAAGTACTCAAAGCAACAAAGTTCTAAATTCTAAGGAGGGGGGGGGGGACTCCTTGCCCCCTTCCATAAGGACGCCCACGAATCTATAATAAGTTCGTCTTCAACTGCAAGAAATAAGCAGAAAATATATTCCAGACTTTGCGAGAGTTTACTTGACACATTATGTATCGTATTTCTTGACATCAGCACATTTTAATGATATACAGAGAGCAGGGGCGTGCACAGGAGCGGGGGAGAAGGGGCACCTGTTGACCCGAGCCTGAAGGGGACCCAAGATTTTTAAAATAGGGGTGAAATATATGTAGGGACGTAGGGTAAACAATATGGAGAGGGGGCCCGTAAAAGTCTTTTTTGACGGGCCCCAAAATTTCAGTGCACGTACAGGCCCGACGAGAGGCCACAGTCAGAAAATGGGGGGGGGGGGGCGACACTGATGCAATAATAAGAAAGAAACAAAAATAAAGAAAAAAAGAAGGAAAAAGGGGGGGGGGGACTCCGGACGAACGTTACAGAAAACGTTAAATACTATACTCTTTTGGTCCTTTCTGTTGTGACACTTAAAATAGAGTTAATTATCTTCTAGTAAACAGTTTTGATTTTTTTCTAACCCTTCCCCTCCCCTTTTTTTTCGTCTTTTTTCCATGTGCTCCCTTTTTTCCTTTCTTGGGGGGGGGGGGGGGGAGATCCACAAGGCCAGACTAACTAAAATGGAGGCCCTAGGCACATAATTATTTGGAGACCCTCTGAAGACCAAATCCGGCCCGCGAGCAGATTTTTCCGGCCCGCGGGAATCTTTCAAATTGAAAATATATATTTTTTCATTTGATAATATATTTCTTGAGTAATTTAGAAGGTAATTTTAGAAGTATAAAATCAGCCCTTTTATAAAATCAAATGTCCTCAGAACGGCGGCTACTACTTCCTTAATCGGTAAAATATTATAACAATCACACATTTTAAACACAAAAGTAGGTTAATTTCTTTTTAAATATGTCACCCAATTGCGGCCAAGTACAAAATCACAATATTAACGAACCACATGATAACTAACTAGGATGGTTCAAAAATACATTTAAAAAAAGTTTCTCCTAGATGACGAGACACCTATCAACATTTTTTGACTTGTGGATTGCTTCCTATTTCAATTGAAAGAGGGTGCTCCACCCCCCCCCCCCCCAAATATCATAAGCATGAGGAGGAAGGTTAAAAAGTGCATTGAACTGAAAAAACAATGCTGCATATTATAATATCAGGAGTAATATGCATATACATTGCAATAAAATAATTATTTACAAAAAAAGCAACTGTGGCAATTATTAAACGTTTTTAAATTTGAGACATTTTCTATGCTAGGGCTAATGTTAAAGGGGGGGGGTGCACAGGAGCGGGGGAGAAGGGGCACCTGTTGTCCCGAGCCTGAAGGGGACCCAAGATTTTTAAAATAGGGGGGGGGGGGTATATGCATAGTAATATGCATATACATTGCAATAAAATAATTATTTACAAAAAAAGCAACTGGGGCAATTATTAAACGTTTCTAAATTTGAGACATTTTCTATGCTACGGCTAATGTTAAAGGGGGGGGGGGGGTTATATGCATAGTAATATGCATATACATTGCAATAAAATTATGTAAAATAAAAGCAACTGGGGAAATTATTAAACGTTGCTAAATTTGAGACAATTTCTATGCTACGGCTAATGTTAAAAATGGGGGGGGGGTGTCATTGAGCACCCTCTTAAAATTTGAGTAAGAAGCTAAACATTTTACAGCATACTATTAGTACGACTAAAAAAAGTAGGGGACTCTAGCTGAAAAAAAGCTTTTATGACTAACCCTAATGAATAACTTTCAAAATAACACACTGTACTTAGGGACTTAAGTAAATAAATTAATTTTTTCGTAATAGAACACCATAATTTTTTAAAGGAAAGAAGTATATTTAAAATTAATATACAAACATTAAACATTTAATGAATAATAGGAGAACTACATACTTGAATTCTTCTCAAAATGTATCTTTAAAGTTGCTGTCTGAGACGTCGCATGTGAACACGTTTTGCTGTACTGAAGCTAATTGGCGCGGATCTCTTTATATCATTACATTTCATTTGGCGCAATGGCACAAAAAAGATGAGAGATGTGGACTCGAGCTCCTCCTCTCCGAAACTTAGGAATGTTATGCCCAAATGTCCTGTTAAATTTGCATTATATAACACTCAATTTTTTTTTTTTTTTTTGATAATGAAAATTATTTCTTTAAGTTGAAGTTTAATTTAACTGATAACTTTTATTAACTAATTTTCTTAGTTTTTGTATTGCGAGAGGCTTGGCTACTATCTAGGGGCTTCTTAATTGCACAGGGGCCCGAGAATCCTGGCGCCGGGCCTGGCTTAGGGTTGCCAGACGTAGTATTTTTGATACTACGGTAGTATTTTTTCGCCCCAAATTAGGGGCGTAGTATTTTTTGCAGTATTTCGCTAAAAAGTATTTTATATGTGTGTTTTTTTTTATTCTTTTGAAAAAAAGAGAGAGACAAAACAAATTACCAAGTTCAAATTTTTAAAAACAAAGCAGAAATGTTGCCAATTTGAAGAAAAAAAGCGGCAAAGCAGGTAAAAATGAAGTGGAACAGGAAAAATGAAACAAATAAATACATATATCTGTCTGTGTTAAGATTCATATACATATATGCATTTGGTAATATTGTAGTTTTATATATTAATGTAGATGGCGCCAAATGTATAGTATTTTGTAGTAGTTTTTCAGAGGAGGTGTAGTATTTTTCTGTTTCAAAAATCTGGCAACCCTGGGGCTAGACGAACTTTGGTTGCGCATACAAACA
Organism: Uloborus diversus; assembly: GCF_026930045.1. Classification (NCBI taxonomy): domain Eukaryota; kingdom Metazoa; phylum Arthropoda; class Arachnida; order Araneae; family Uloboridae; genus Uloborus; species Uloborus diversus. The sequence continues at coordinate 38,311 of NW_026557697.1, forward strand.
ATATGGAATACTCTTCCGCAGGCAGATATTCAAACTTTGTTTCACTCCATGCCGAGTATTAGCAGCTCTTATTGCGGCGCGTGGTGGCCCCACAAAATACTCATTTCTATCTCTTTTTATTGTTTGTTTGTTTGCTTCGAAAATGTAATCATTTATTTGTACCACTAGTGATACCCGCACGGCTTTGCCCGTAATAGAAAAATCAAAAGGTCTTTTGTTTCGCCTGTATATTTACGAATAATGTATGGTGAATTTTCTCGCCAGTTGGCTTGTACCCATTTTACGGTTCCACATTATGATAATTTAGTATCTCGCCAATTGGCTTGTGCCCATGTTACGGTTCCACGTTATGATAATTTTGTCATTTACTCGTCCATCTTATGATATCTTTTTTTCTTAAAATTGGAATAGAAAAAGAACCACATCGAATTTTCGAAAAATCGCTTCGAGGTGCACACCCCCATGCTACATACTAACTTTGTGCCAAATTTCATGAAAATCGGCCGAACGGTGTAGGCGCTATGCGCGTCACAGACATCCTACAGACATCCTAGAGACATCCAGACATCGGGACAGAGAGACTTTCAGCTTTATTATTAGTAACTAGTGGCACCCGCACGGCTTCGCCCGTAATAGAAAAATTAAAGGTCTTTTGGTTCGCTTGTATATTTAAAAATAATGTATGGTGAATTTTCTCGCCAATTGGCTTGTACCGACGTTACAGTTCCACGTTATGATAATTTCGTATCTCGCCAATAGGCTTGTGCCCATGTTACGGTTCCACGTTATGATAATTTCGTAATTTAGCCGTCCATCTTATGAAAATTTTGTTCCTAAAATTGGAATAGAAAAAGAACCACATCGAATTTTCGAAAAATCGCTTCGAGGTGCACACCCCCATGCTACATACTAACTTTGTGCCAAATTTCATGAAAATCGGCCGAACGGTTTAGGCGCTATGCGCGTCACAGACATCCTACAGACATCCAGACATCCTCCGGACAGAGAGACTTTCAGCTTTACTATTAGTAAAGAAGATTACCACTCAACTGTGTATTAAATTTCATTCAACTATGATGCCTCCTTCATGCTGTTGCAATTTTCACCAACAGTAGTGTTTAAAAAAAAATCTTAAAATATAGTGTTATCTTTATCTTTATCTTTACTAATAATAAAGCTGAATGTCCCTCTGCCTGTCCGGATGTTTGGCAAGATCTCTGTGACACGCATAGTGCCTAGGCCGTTCGGCCGATTTTCATGAAATTTGACACAAAGTTAGTTTCTAGCGTGGGGGTGTGCGCCTCGAAGCGATTTTTCGAAAATTCGATGTGGTTCTTTTTCTATTCGAATTTTAGGAACAAAATTTTCATAAGATGGACGACTAAATTACGAAATGATCATAACGTGGAACCGTAACATGGGCACAAGAGAATTGGCGAGATACGAAATGATCATAACGTGGAACCGTAACATGGGTACAAGCCAATTGGCGAGAAAATTCATCATACATTATTTGTAAATATACAGGCGAACCAAAGGACCTTTCCATTTTTTTATTACGGGCAAAGCCGTGCGGTTACCGCTAGTAATAAAGCTGAAAGTCTCTCTGTCTGTCTGGATCTCTGTGATGCGCATAGCGCCTGGACCGTTCGGCCAATTTTCATGAAATTTGGCACAAAGTTAGTTTGTAGCATGGGGTGTCCACCTCGAAGCGATTTTTCAAAAATTCGATTTTGTTCTTTTTCTATTACAATTTTAAGCCCATTTTCCACAGAAATTTAATAAAATAGGAAAGAATTTGTTCTGAAAATTATCTTTTTTTTTCTTTCTTTGTTGGAAGGTTTAATATAAACCTTCCAACTTTAAGAAAATTTTACCAAACAAATTATCACAACGTGGAAAAGTAAATTACCAAATTATCATAACTTGAGACCGTAACATGGGCAAGCAAATAAACATAGCCAATTGGCGAGAAATTCGCCACCCATTATTTGTAAATATACATGAGAACCAAATGGCCTTTTAATTTTCTACTACGGGCAAAGCCGTGCGGGTACCACTAGTATACTATAATTTCGGTTGCGTACACTTCGAAAGTGGTGAAGTTGCTTTAAAATTAGACCTTCACCACTGAATTCAAATTCCTCGATGAATGCAAAAATCGCGTTCATTCCTTTTTTTTTTTTTTTTTTGAGCAATCACGATTGCTTATTGCTTTCATTTGACTGTTTTGCGGTCCTATCATTTTATTTTCCCGCCAGCACCCTCTGCAGCACCACCGTCCGTCGTCCGGCAGCCTCACGATGCTGCTCCTATAGCGAAAACCGTCTCCAGGTTGCGTCTACGTATATCCTACAGTTACACGCATACATACACGCACGTACACACACACGCAAACACATACACACATATACATACACCTACATACAGAAACACACACGCATACATACAGACACCTACACATACACACCGAACTACACACAGACACAAACACATACACACACATACATACACCTACATACAGAAACACACACGCATACATACAGACACCTACACACATAACTACACACAGGCACAAACACATATGCTTACACACACGTACACATTCCCCCCTCCACACACAAACACTCATACACACAACTACCCACACACTCATACCTGCACACAGACATACACATACCCCCTATACACAAGCACCCCCCCACACACACATAAACACACACACACACACGCGTGATTGCGAAAAACATAATTTGAATTCAAGAAGCCAAAATTCAAATTATTATTATTTTTTTTTCGGCAAAACTAGCTCATCCCGTCCTACCTCCCCATACGAGTTTTCCCTGCCACAATATTGTGTTTGAGGCGTAAACCGATTTACGGTATTCATCATTACGCCGTATCCTCAGTTAACAGCGCTGTTCTGCTACCTTGAGTTCGTACGGTTCCACGTTATGATAACTTGGTATCATAATATAATCATAATATATGGATAAGATGGACTCGTCCATGTTATGATAATTTTGCTCGGGAAAATGTTCCCGAGCAAATTGGAATAGAAAAAGAACAAAATCGAATTTTCAAAAAATTGCTTAAAGGTGCACACCCCCATGCTACAAACTAATTCTTTGCCAAATTTCATGAAAATTAGCCGAACGGTCTAGGCGCTATGCGCGTCAAGGAGATCCTGACGATATCCAGACAGAGAGACTTTCAGTTTTTTTTAAAGTAAAGATAAAGAAAGATAAAGAAGACAAAAAAAAAAAAAAAAAGGAAAATGGGAAGAAAAAAAAGTTGGGGAATTTTATAAGAAAATTTGGCTATTTGGGGATAAAAAAAATTTCAAGAGACAAAAATATTAGTGGGAGTCGATTCATTTTATGAAAGTATTAGAGGAAAAAAAATTTCAAGAGACAAAAATATTAGAGGGAGTCTATTCATTTTATGACAGTATTAGTGGAAAAAAAATTTCAAGAGACAAAAATATTAGAGGGAGTCGATTCATTTTATGAAAGTATTAGAGGAAAAAAAATTTCAAGAGACAAAAATATTAGAGGGAGTCGATTCATTTTATGACAGTATTAGAGGAAAAAAAAATTCAAGAGACAAAAATATTAGAGGGAGTCGATTCATTTTATGACAGTATTAGAGGAAAAAAAAATTCAAGAGACAAAAATATTAGAGGGAGTCGATTCATTTTATGACAGTATTAGTGGAAAAAAAATTTCAAGAGACAAAAATATTAGAGGGAGTCGATTCATTTTATAAAAATATTAGTGTAAAAAAATTTTTTTAATTTGGGGAATTTTGATAGAAAACATCGCTTTTTGGAGGAAAAGTTGAAAGGGTAATTGGGGAAATCTGGATTTGACCATCTGGCAACACTGGTATAAAAGCACCTGCCAGGGCCTGATTACCGCACAGGATAACTAGGCCTGGGCCTAAGGTCCCATCTTCCTCAGGGGCCCCGATTTTTTAAAAACTTAAAAAACTTATACCTAACAGTAAAAGATCATGCATTTTTGTGAAAAAAGTGAAAATGAATGATTTATTAATTGAAAACATACCTCTAAAATAGTGTTAAACATTATTTTTCATTGATTTAATGTGATAGAATAGAGAGGGGGGCCTCCAAAGCATTGTGGGCCTCAGGCCTCACATTTAGTGAGTCGGGCCCTGATTAATGCTACTATACTCGACACCAAGCTTACTTGACAATGGAGAAATGAGCTGCGGCCAAGAGAAGGAAACAGTTCCTAGCGCCTTGTCCGATATTCGGGTGTAATCACGCTCTTCGCTTTAGAAATCAGATTAGTTAGTGAAACACATGCATACGAAACTTTTTTTTTTTTTTGGGCAATCACGATTGCTTATTGTTCTCATTTGATTGTTTTGATGTGCTATCATTTTATGTTCCCGCCAGCACCCTCTGTAGCACCACCAGGCCCGTGTTCAGATTTTCATAAAGGGAGGGGTTTTGAAAATTATAAATCTTTATCTGAGGGGGGGAAGGGTTCAATCCCTCACAAACTTAATTTTTACCTAAAATTTCCGATCCCAGTAATGGCATTTCTTTACCTGTAAGAACGGCTCTGCCCCCACAATACCTCCAAGCTCCAAAGAATAACTCTTGCTGCACAAGTGTGACCGTAGTATACAGCTTCTTTTTAATAAAACCTTATCAGTTTTATTAGAAAACCTTGCTCGTTTTTTTTTTAAATCAAATTTGTTTACTACGCGGTATATATTGCAATTAGTATTAAAAACTGTCCACAGAATCTTTTATATTGCAGCATGTGTTACGTTCTGAAATAATGTTTAATCAACTAAATAAGAGCTTACGGCAGATGCAAGCTAATTACCAAACACAATCATTAATGCATAAGTAATATTAATGCAGTTTAGTAAGATTTTTAATTGACAAATCATTGAGATATTATTCCACCATAGTTTTTCCAAAATATCATTCTAGTTTGTAAAAAAAAAGGGGGGGGGGCTTTCTTTTTTAATGCACTGCACACAAACTTTCACGTTAAAATTAATAAAAGTCAAATATACATTCTCTTGGCTTATTATTTCTCACCAATGCGAGGGGTTTAACCCCTAAAACCCTCCCCTTGGACACGACTCTGAGCACCACCGTCCACCGGCCGCCTCACGATGCTGCTCCTATAGGGAAAACTGTCTCCTGGTTGCGTCAATATAATACACACGCACGCATACATACACAACTACACACACACGCACACACACACATATACACACAAACACATACACATATATATCTACACACACATGCACAAACACATACACACACGCATAAATACAGACACGTACACATACACACACAAACACATACACACACGCATAAATACAGACACCTACACATACACACACAAGAACACATACACACAACTACCCACACATTCATGCCTGCACACAGACACAAACACACATGCCTATACACACATACACATACCCCCTACACACAAACATACATACCCCGACACACAAACACACACGCCTACATACACACACTCGTGATTGCGAAAAACATAATTTAAATTCAAGATGTCAAAATTCAATTTTTTTTTTTTTTTTTTTTGTCATGATTTCTGTCAATCGTTAAACATTTTCAATTTTACCAGCGAAGCAGCGCGGAGCATTTCACCCACTTGAATCAAACGTGCCAGCCAATAGCAGCTGATAGACAGGTAGCGATCTAAAAAATTGAAAATATGAAAATAACTCTGAATAGAGTATTCACCCCATGATATGGGGTGGCAAAGAGGAGCCGGGGGTTTCCCCCCCCCCCCGGATATTTTCAAATTTGTAGTCCTAAAAATGCATTTTAGCTTCATATTTTTCAAAAACTTGCAATTCCACTCTGGGTGTCACACCCCCCCCCCCCCCAAACGGATGACACCCGGGGCGCCACTGGTATAAGTAAGATGAAAGCAAACAACAACAAACAAACATCCGAACTGCTGCATTCGGGATTAAATAAATGGCAAGCTATGAAACATGTGAGTCTCAAAAATTTATCTCGAGTAATATGTTACTGTCGCAAATGCATTGTGCATTTTAGATGTGCATTAGATGTAGAAGCCTATTCCACATCGAGCCGTGTGAGCAACATTCTTAGCAAAAAATCCTTTTCAATTTTTTACCAGAGGCTTAAAAGAACGCGCGTCCCATCCTTTGCCTGCACCAGAAAAAAGTTTTTCCTATCTGCTGTAAAATCATCATAATGTGTCTATTAACGTTCCTCTGGCTCTGGGGTACACAATTTTCAAATATGGCTGCACAATTCAAGCAAGCTTTTAAAACCATGGTGGTGCAGTTCCATCTTAATATGTCAGCTATTTCTGGCAATTTTTTAGGGACGTGGCGTGGCGATACGCCCCCCCCCCCCCCCCCCCCCAGATTTTTTTGGTAGTAGGCATTTTTAACAAACAGTCGACAAATTTTGGAAAAAGTACTTGAAAGGGATTTTTCCCCCGGGTATCGACTTCAGTTGGAAACTGATTGCGCAGTCAGATAACACGGTCAATATACCAGGGTCAGATAACCAATCGTCATCTGTCAAAGTAATAGCAGCTCTCAAAATTTATAACAGTGCCAGCTGTTTGAGCAGAATTTACAACCTCTTCAAATCTTCACTTTTCTTGACCTTGACGGACATTGCCTTATCTAAAAGGGGAAGAAAAGGGGGGTTCTAATTGGAGTCGTAGGACAAAAGCTTCGAAACGGATGCGTCCTTGAAACTCTGATTGATAGGGATCGTTAGAGTGAAAGGGGGTGGGGGCTTTTATTACGGTCATCTTTTTCCGCTGTTTGGGAAAAAGATTGCATGGTATTCATTCACACGCCATCCGTCACAGCTGCGTTTTCTTTCTTTTATGTTTCCCACACTCTAGGGTGACACCAGATACAGTTTTATGACGCGTTAAAAGTTAATGTAATTTAGGAAAGCCCGAGGATTTTCTTTTTATTTTTAAAATGGAACAACATAAGAAGTGCTTTGCTCAGTCTCCCAATCTTCAATCAATGACGAGACCATTCCTTTTGAGCATACGTTTAATATGTTTTAATAACCATTTTATTTTTTCAATCGTCCTGCATTCATTGTGTTAAATTATAAATTTTGAAACAGAAAGGTTAAAATTAAAAAAGTACAGCGGTATAGCTTTAGAAAGAAAAGATACTGGTCTTTCTTTTTTTTTTTCCTTCCTTGGTGGAATTCCCGGTTTTCGTCGATAGTTTGCAGTGGCGTAGCCAGGATTTTGTTTCAGTTTCAGGAGGGGCCCAGGTTCTTCTTCCTAAGAGACTATCATGCTAGCTATTTGTCATTAAATCGCTTATTAAATAGATTTCATTATAAGTCATGTTAATTACTGATAACTCCTATATCTGCTAAAAAATCAATACGCTGGTATTTGCAATTCTGAGAATATTTTGAAAAAGAATAAAAATAATCTCAGAATGTGTACATGAGTTACATGATTAAAATATTTTATTAACAAGAAAAGGAAATACTGATCAGTTTTACCTACAAGAGCGTTAACAATTCACTCAAATTGGCACATAAAAAGTTTTTGAGCAGTTAAAAATAAAAAGGCTCTTGTCTTGTAACATATTTTTAAGTTATTTATTAAACAGAGACTTTGATGTCAATGCGTGTTGACATCAGACTGAACTGCACCATTTAGACGCTCTTGACCAGTACAGCTTCTTAAATTGGTCCTCACTCCTTAAATGTTGAAATTGTCCTTTCCACTGCTGCCATAGATGGAGAGTGGGGCTATTATCAAGAGCAGAATATTTGAAATTGACGTCAAAAATCATAATTTCAGGCAATATTTGGTAATGTTGTTGGAAAGATGGTTTTAGTCGCCCTCCCGAAATTTTTTCGACATCGAAGTCACTTCTGACGTCATCTTTAGTGATATTAGGAGGTCTATAGCTTCTTTCAGACATTTTTTCAAAATATAAGTTTTTAAAATGCAATCTTAGGCCATCTTTGGAGAAATTAGTAGATGAGAAGAAGGTGTTTTGATAGCCTAGAATTTGCATTATTTTAGGTAAAAAATAAAACTATTTTCATATTGACTAACCCAGGTGGCTAATAATGCTCAGATTATTGTACGAAATTAATAATTTATTTTTAATTTTGAAAAAGGCATCATTTTTATTAATATTTTAAGCGACGAATTCGTAGAGGGTAAAAGGAAAACATGCTGGTCTCATGGAACCCATTGGAGCACTCCGTGGAACCAAAGGGTTCCGCGGAACACAATTTAAGAAACGCTGCGGCACAGGCCCGTGTCCAGATTTCAAAAAAGGGAGGGGTTTTAAAGCTTCTAAATCTTTACTAGAGCGAAGTGAGGGGGGGGGGGATTTCAATCCCTCACAGACTTAAGGTTTTTTACTTAAAATGCCGATCCAACTATGGCATTTCGATATCTGAAGGACTGCTTTGACTTCTCCCTGCCCTCCAAGGATAATTCTGACTGCAAAAGCGATAGCAGTATAACTTCATTTTTACAGCTTCTTTTTAATCAAACCCTGTTCGTTTCTTGAAATAAAAAACCTTCTCTGTTTTTTTTTTAATTAAATTTGTTTACTATGCGGCATATTGCAATTTGTGAGAAAAACTGTACACAGATTATTTTATAATGCAGCATGTATATCAGGTTTTGTGTTCTGAAATAATGCTTGATAAACGAAGCAATAAAGAGGTTGTTGTAGATGCAAGTTACATTGAAACATTCTTCAACAATAGTTTTTCCAGAATATTATTCAAGTTAGTACAGCTCTAAGAGTCGTAAATTGCAGAAAAACTTCAGAGAAAAGTTTTTTTTCCTTCATTTTCTTTTCTTCATTTTTTAAGAACACTAAACTTTCAAATTGAAATTAAATAAAGTCAAACATACATTTTCTTCATTTGGTTTATTATTTTAGCCGCAATGGGTGGGGTTTAACCCCTAAAACCCTCCCCTTGGACACGGCTCTGCACCGACTGACAAAAAAAAGGTGGCTTTTTTTTTCTGGATGAGGATCTCAAACGGTGGACCTGAGACTATGAGGGGCCCTGAAGAAGATTCATAAATGCACAGATCAATGATTTACATAGTTCTGTGATAGACAAAGGGTCCCCAAAAGGGCATTCCAAAGGGACCCAAACCCATAAATCAACGACTGCATTCCGCTGTAGAGGCTTCATTGGGGATTGGGCCTCCAATTTACTGTGGGCCAAGGGCCTCAATTTTAGTTAGTCGGGCCCTAGGCAGGGGAGGGGCTAAGGCTGTTAAGTAGCACTTGAGGGGCGTGCAATTGCTTTTGGTGGGATGGACTACCTCTGCAAAAAGAATGAAGTCTCATTAATATTAGCAAATGGAAATGCTTGATTATGTGTGAGCCAGTAACAGCGACGTATAATCAACCAAATGAAAAAAAAAGCTCCCCTTTAGCCTCTGTAAAAAATGCAAACATCGAATTTTTACTTCCAAAGAAAACCACTTGGTTTGACTTGATGGCTTGCAGTTACGCACCCCAGGGGCGGATACATAATTTTTTGGGGGCCCAGGAAATTGAAAAAAACTCATCCCCTCTCTCTGCCCCATTTCAGTTTTTCATAGGGAAGTTTTCTTGACTTGCAGCAAAAAAAAAAATTCAAATGTATGGGGGGGGGGGGTTAGGGTCCCTTAAGGCCAATTAATATACTTCTAAGTACATAAATACTATGTACTTTTCTACTTTGAATGAGGAATTAAAATATCTTTACCATTTCAACCCAATTAAACACTACGTAATTTCATCGAGATGCTGTGAAATGAGTGGTTTTAACTAGGAACATTTTCATAATGACTATGACACGAGTAAGGTTATTAAATAAACCCAAACCTCATTTGAGTTTTTTAAATGAATTTATGTTTTAACTATAAAATATGATGTAAATAAGAAAATTATAGCTTTTGTAGGTTTTATTAAAGTACTTCTCTGCGTATTTCTAAGCACTTGCTGATTTGTTCTTAAAAATTTAAACACTACATGCCGTTTCAATTAATATTATGGTTTTGCCAAGAAACTATCACATGAAAAATGCAAAATGAAATAAATCACAACATGAAAAAAAAAAAAAAATTATTTCGCAAATAGCTTCTTGAATTGAAATGACTTTTCTAGGCACACCTTCATGCATTTAAAAAAAAAAAAGTCAAATACTGCATCAAAATTACTACATTAAAGAAGAATTAATTGACGAATCACGTTCCTTCGAGTTCGAAACCCGCAAAGTTAAATTGTCGCTCTGGTCTCTGACTATCTTTTCCGATCTGGTCTCTGACTCCAGTATTACTTCTTTAGCAAATAAAAATGCTTTTTCTATTTCTATTCAAGAGTCACAACTGACTACAACTGTATTTATGTCGAGGTCTGCATACTAGTGCCTTGCCTCCATTATTTTATATACCGATAGATGGCAGCACCATCACCGGATCGAACAGTTAATGAGAATTTAGAACTAGTCCAAGAGCTAATAGCTACCTGGTACTAGCACCCCCAGAGGTATCGTTTCACTTGGAGGACATTGAGACCACGAGCCTATTTAACGTCGCCCAGTCCCCTTTAATGACGACGGTGGGTCTTCGACCAGCGGGGATCGAACCCGAGCCCCTCCGGCCCCGAGTCCAATGCCCTACCGATCAGGCTACCACGGCCCCAAAAATGCTTTTATATTCCAATAAGATTGGTGTCATCTATGTTCTTCTTTACTAATAATAAAGCTGAAAGTCTCTCTGTCCGGAGGATGTCTGGATGTCTGTAGGATGTCTGTGACGCGCATAGCGCCTAAACCGTTCGGCCGATTTTCATGAAATTTGCCACAAAGTTAGTATGTAGCATGGGGGTGTGCACCTCGAAGCGATGTTTCGAACATTCGATGTGGTTCTTTTTCTATTCCAATTTTAGGAAAAAAAAATATCATAAGATGGACGAGTAAATTACGAAATTATCATAACGTGGAACCGTAATATATGGGCACAAGCCAATTGGCGAGATACGAAATGATCGTAACGTGGAACCGTAAAATGGGTACAGGCCAACTGGCGAGAAAATTCACCATACATTATTTGTAAATATACAGGCGAACCAAAAGACCTTTTGATTTTTCTACTACGGGCAAAGCCGCGCGGGTATCACTAGTTTTAAATAACTGTAAAACATTTCTTCATGTTATTGATGGAAGTCAATTTAAAAATAAATGAAATAGTTAAATTAATTTTTCCTTTTGGTGGGTGCCCTTGTGATCCCCTAAATCCACTACTGGCGCACCCACGGGGAGGGGGGGGGGTTTAAGAGACTCAGGGCCCCCCTTAAGCGGGCCGGATTTAAGGGCTCAATCCCCCCCCCCCACACACAGAAGCCCACCAAAACAGCTGTAATATACATATGTCGAAAGCAGTGGCGCACACAGGAATTTGTCCAGGATCGAAAATCCATCATTCTCATATCTTACTCTAACATGCATATAAACATATTCTATGATTTCATTGACTCTCAGGGCCAAAAAAACATTTAAAAAAATATTTTGAACAATTACTTAGCACATTAGTTAAGAAAATTATTAATTTAGAAACAACAAATACTTAATTAAAATACCAGAAAGCACAAGAATAAATGTATTAACTTTTTACATAGAATAAATGTATTTACTTTTTACATAAAAAAAAAAAACAGCGAAACAAAATCATTATTCTAGAACAATTTATGCTCACATACAGTTCGATTTCGTAGTGAAACAAAGGGAGATATAGATTTTACTTTTTTTCTGATTGATTAAATCTGAAATTATTGTTACATTTGCTTGGAATTATTTTATGCACTACATACGTAGGATTATAGTCAATCAAAAATTCAAGAGCTATAGGAGGGGTCCGGACCCCCTGGACCCTTCCCTTGTGTGCGCCACTGGTCGAAAGGAAGCATAAAAACTTGTGTCAATTATAAGACAGAAATCTATTTCGATTTTTTTTTCGCCAGTCCAGCCGCGCATTTAGAATTCCCAGAAAGAAATATCTGAAAGCACAATAGTGTGAAGATCCCGATAGTAGATCTCTCATGGAGATAGATAAAAAAGGTGCTCCCCGTCTGTCAACACCCCCCAGTTCGCATCTTTTATTTTGGCCATTATAGGAAACTGCTAATGGGAAATTGCTTTACAGTGATCTCTCGCTTATACGCGACCTCTGTTATACGCGTTTTTCACTTATACGCATTTTTTTCACGGGCCTGGCCAGCCATATAAGGAAACAATGTTAACTCTTGTTCGTTTATACACGAAACCTAAAATGCACCTTTCACTTATGCGCGATAAAACTTTTTCAAGTTTTAGTTAAATCGCGTATTTGCGCTTCGCTTATCAGAAAATTTGTACCCTTCGTGTTCTGTCTCTTGGAATGTATCGCACGCCTTTATTCCATGGTTCGAATCCTTCCAAACACGCGTTCTTTTTTGCACAAGTGAGCAATTGGGGGTGGAATTAGTCTTGTGATTGACATCGAGATGAGAGAACGGGTTACATACGAAAAGGTTGTCGTCATTAAAAGTCGTGGTCAAGCGGTAAGCATTGACGTTGCCTTTCGAAGATCTTTTGCATCCTCGTAGACTATAGCTCTAATCACACGACATTTTTTAGAATTTGGGGAATTCGCTTACGTGCAGTGTATAAAAAATAACAGAACGTACTTCATTTTTTTATTACAATGCGTAAACCGAAATTATGTGCATATTTATTCATTAATATTAGTAGTGTACTATTAGTTTTACTATAACTGATGTAAACTTATTGCATTTAAGCTTATTTTTGGGTTTTTCGCTTATGCGCGAATTTCACTTGTGCGCGAAAATTTCGTTGTCCCCTTGGGTCGCGTATAAGTGAGAGGTCACTGTATTTCAATGGTCCAAACCTTCCGAATATTCTCCGAACGGGGGTGGTAGAGGGGAGGGTGTTGTTGACCTCCCATAGAGGAAAAAAAAGGGGGGGAGACTTTTTTGAAAGTCTGCTCTTTGGATCAGGAGGTTGACCATTCTTATATTCTTGGAAACCAAGGAAAGAAATTGGACGTTCCTTTTAGAAGAGTCATAAATTGCTCCAAGTGTTGGTTGGATCGTAAAAAGATAAGACTGATGCTCATCTTTCTTCTTCCGACTTCCGTTCGGACAGTCAACGGCGCTGTCACAGGAAGAGTTTTTATTTGTCTACACAGGCATCCGGGGGGGGGGCACAGGTCCGGGGGGGGGGCATTGTAATGAGCGATTTTTTTCCTGTGGTAATTGTACTACGTATCACACAAGTATTCAGCAAAAATAGTTTCAGACAGAGGAAACTCTTTAAAGCCCGGACCTTATGTCCATCATGAAAGCTGGACGTTATGTCTGCCGGACGTTTTGTCAGATTCTGTCCGCTGGACCTTTTCTTAGACGTGGACGTTTTATCCGTTCCCCCCAAAATCAGGGGTTCCCCCCTCCAATTTTCCCAGAGGGGGGGGGCGAAAATTTGAAGTTACACTATTTCTCTTTTCCAAGCAGGGATTGGATTTGAACGTTCTGTCCGGCTCAGGAACCGGACGAATGTCGGTCCGGCTCCGTTTCAACTAATGGTAGATTTGTTTTTTTTTTTTTTATCCTGTATCGAATTCTTGATTAGAATAAAAATTAAATAAAACGTTAGATATGAGAGAGTTTGAAAGGGTGATATTCGATAAGTAAAACCAATTGATAAATGCAGGGGCGCCCGAGCTTAAATTTTTGTGAGGGGGAAAATTCTTGATTTTCCAAATGGAATTCCAATATTTGTCGATTGATAAAATACGGGTTTGCACCAATACAGTGGCGGGTCTAGAACACGAGCAAGGGGGGGGGGGAGGGGCTAACCTTGGTCCAAGTGGGGAGTTACTGTTTTGAAGGCTCTTTATCGTCATTTTTGCGGGTACTCTCAATCTCGGGGGGGGGGGGGGGAGAGATTACTGAACAGACTTTCTAAGCCGTGGCCTAATGCCCTCAATTTTAAGAGGTCCCCAATTGACTAAAAATAATTTAGCCAATGACCAAAATTGCATGGTTCAGCTACAGGGGAGCTTCCGAAAAACTGTTTGGTGTAGGGCCCCCGATACCTTAATCAGGCCCGGGGAGGGGGGGGCATTGTTCTTAGAACGACAGACACCCCTGTTTAAACAATATGACATTTTCTCTACAAGGGGTCCCTCACCCGAAAAATTTACAACTTTAAATACGGCTTTTTACTTAAAATAAACTTATATAGTGTACTGAAGAATATAAATAATTTCGCGAACATTTTAACGGTCTGAAAACACTATATGCACCTCAGTTGGATATAAAGTTACAAATTACCGCCCCATGGCCAGAGCTAAGATGGAATTGCAAGTAATGGTCAGTTACAGCATCCAGAGATTGCAGCTGCGCTCTAGCATTATGCTCATGAGTCTGTGGAAAACACGTTGTTTAAAAATAGTCGAAAAACTTAGCTAAAAACAACTTAAAAAAAATCATGATAATTATCTCCCCCCCCCTCCACCTTAAATATATCAGTTTGGTTTTGAAAATAGGGGGGGGGGGGGGTCTTTCTAGATTATACTAACGTAACTTATTCATTATTACATTAACGCAACTCATTCATTTGCTATAAAACGCTTCGTCCCCCCCCCCCCCGCGCAAAACACTGCTACTAATTTAGATTTTCAAAAGTTGGCAGCTCTGCATATAGCTATATTATTAATATACATAAATAGCTACTTCTGTATGTAAGTAATCCGGGGTAATCTTCAAAACTGCTGGACCGATTTTAACCATTTTTTCACCATAGCTGGCTACATTATCAGGAAGCAACAAAACCTATAATTTATTCCTAAAAAACTTAGTTCAAAAAAGTTATGATGGGAAACAGTAAATGTCATGTAATTTCCCCATTGAATGATTAAATATAAAACCCATTGTTACAAAATATCGTTGCCTTACAACAGCAATAACATCGAGTAATCACGATGAAAATTTTGAATCAAGGCTCCTCTGGAGCAAGCATAAAATTTATGACTTTTTCTTAGGATTTTTATCCTCATCTATGCCAATAATCAATACCGGAACTAAGTAAAAAGACAATTGATTTTGTCAATAGTTAGAAAATAGAAAATGTTAGCATCATTTTATGGTCAGAAAAAATATTTCAGCATTTGGCAACAATATCTCATTGACGAAAATTAGTGACAGTCAGTTTTACAAAGTAGGGAGGGGGAGCATTATCCAAGGTATCCCAAAACGATTACTACAAATTTGGTAACATTTTAAATCGCACCCACAATTATTGAAATATTCCAAAATAACTAAGGCCAAAATAACTATAGTGGGATTACGGGTGGCTACATTTTTTAAAACCGTTTGTATTTCAATAGCCATATTGATAAAGTTTTAGACTAAGTTCAAAAAAAAAAAAAAAAAAAAAAAGAAATATTAACTAATAAATCTTTTTAAACAAGTGAAATTTCATATTTTGGAAATTCTTCAATCTTGTATATGCTTTAATGTTGCGCTTTCGTTTCTAACTGAATATACTGTTTCGTTCTTTATACTTATTGCTATTTTGCTTTTATGGATAAGGAAGAAGTTCGGTTTTGAATCACATCAAGCGGGGTGTTTTGAGCCCTTTCAGTTAAAACAGAAAACGAATGAAAGTGGCGATTGTTTCTCACAATTATTACTGACCCAGGCAACGCCGGGTATGTAAAACCATCCTTAGTAAAATTTTGTACCTTTTTTTTCCTCTTTCACTTTTTTGCTGCCGCTAAACATGCTATGGCTTTTAGTTGTCGTTTTTCTTTTGTCCCCCCTCCCCCCACACACACATACATACTTTTTAGTCCCAATCGCTTCCTCTGATACCAAAATCTTCGGAGGAGAGCCCCGCAAACTCTTCTACTTATGTGCGAATATTAAACAGCTCAATCAGCAAACTAATCCGTAACTATCTTCCAATTTTATTTACAAACACAATTTTTGTATTTCATTATGTTCGAAACCGAAAACGGGTAAAAAAGAGATGCCATCTCGATACTGCAAAACTTTCTTTTATAAGGAAAAAAAGTGGAATTGAGGACCCAAATGTCTACCGAAAATACTTCACGAGTCCTCAAGCGAATCAAAAGTTGAAGGGTTTAATTATGTAATGGTTCAAGAATATTAGTAGATTTTCTTCCTTCTTTTTACTTCCTTTTACAAAAAAGGAAGTATTGTATTCGCGAAAAAATTTTCACTCAAAAATCGCCCTTAATTTCCATTTTGCTCACCCCCAAATGAATGTTGAGTTTTTTTTTCGATTCGACCACATGCGGAAAAGTGCCTAAGAATGTATAGACACGCGAAATATCCATTTTGACCATCACCGAGGTAATTACAACGACTTTTCTCGTGACGTCTGTATGTATGTGCGTATGTATCTCGCATAACTCAAAAATGGTATGTCCTAGAAAGTTGAAATTTGGTACATAGACTCGTAGTGGGGTCTAGTTGTGCACCTCCCCTTTTGGTTGCTTTCGGATGTTCCTAAGGGGGTCTTTTGCACCTTTTTGGGGGGAAATCATTGTTAATTTCGATGTAAACTCAAGTGGCGTTATAATTTGTCGGACACTTGGCGATATATCGCCAGTCTTTTGGTTGCCAAGTTTTGTCGCCAACTTGGCGACGATTTTTTTTTTTTTTTTAAATAACTTGGTATTAACTTGGCCACCGATGGAAATATTTAGAGAGTTAATCATTGAATCACATTATTTTTATTTATTTTTGAAAGTACAGTAATTCATTTTCAAAATTATTTTTTGGCAACAGGGGAAAAACAAACGATTTCTTTTTTCTTACTTTTTTTTTTTACTTAAGTATTATTTTCCCGAAAGAATTTTCACTCAAAAATCAACCTTAATTTCCATTTTGCTCACCCCCCCGAATGAATGTTGATTTTTTTTTTTTTTCTCAAATCGACCACATGGATAAGTGCCTAAGAACGTATAGACACCCGAAATATTCATTTTGACGATTCCCGATTTAGTTACAACGAATTTTTTCGTGACGTCTGTACGTACGTATGTATGTATGTGCGTATGTACGTATGTGCGGATGTGTGTATGTGCGTATGTATGTCGCATAACTCAAGAACGGTATGTCCTAGAAAGTTGAAATTTTGTACGTAGACTCCTAGTGGGATCTAGTTGTGCACCTCCCCTTTTGGTTGCATTCAGATGTTCTTAAGGGGGTCTTTTGCCCCCTTTTGGGGGAAATCATTGATAATTTTGATGTAAACTCAAGTGGTGTTATAATTTGGCGAACACTTGGCGATATATCGCCAGTCTTTTGATCGCCAAGTTTTGTCGCTAACTTGGTGACAAATTTGGCGATTTTTTTAAAGTTTTAAATCTGGTTTCAATTTGGCCACTGTAGGAAATATTTACAGAGTAAACTATTAAATCACATTAAAATTACCAATAATGGGAAAATGACATGAAATTGGAGTAAAAGGAAGTCATGTGATGCACACATCAGCTCGGTTTTTTTCACTTCTTTATTATCGGTACTCGAAACAAACTTTCATTTAAACCCCGTTAATCATATACATTTTTCAGAAAAAAAAAACACGTCATGTTTCAGTTCTTAAACTTTTTAAAATGTTTATTTTCACTAGTCACCCCCTCCACCAGGGTTGCCAGACGTCCCGGATTTCAAAGGACAGTCCCGTATTTTGAAAAATTGTCCCGCGTCCCGGGGAACTTCCATACGGGACGGCTAAAGTCCCGTATTCTAGTCCAATTGATAGCAATATTTTACAGAACGAGACATTATTTTATGAGAAAAAAAATAAAGTAAAACAAAAAATGTGGAATAAAGAGCAATAAGAAAATCATGTGGCAACAAATGCAAAAATTATTTTCGTTTTGGAGGCAGACCATGAGGAGCCGAATGATTGCTTCCTCCTTGCTCATTGACTAATGTTGGAAATATATCTCTGCGCATGAGTCGTCAATAGCAATGAAAACGATTTTCATACTTTGATTGGCGACATTTTGTGAGGTTTAATGTTTTGTTACGATTGAATTTTCCAGATTTATCATGAAGAGACGTTCTACGTCGGAAAGCACCCCTTAAAAATACACCAGATCCAGTAATTGCCCAAAACCTCAAAAATATCACCCCCCCCCCCCCCCCACCGCTTTCACTCCTAGAGGCTTGTCCCGTATTTACTGTTCTTAAATCTGGCAACCCTGCCCTCCACCCCCTATCATTCATTACCCATTCGTCCCTCCCAACAGGATCGTCTGGATCCGTCTCTGCACGGAGCCCATCGAAGTTGAAAGAAAACGGCCAATAAATCACATTTTATCGCATTTCACAAAGCTCATCTCTCTCTCTCTCTCTCTCTCTTTGTTTTGAGGCGCGGAGAGCAAGGAGCTGGCGAAAATAAGACGCATGTGTATGCTCGTAATTGGTCTGATTTCATGATGGAAAGCGTCAATCGCAAAGCAATTCAAAGGGATAGCAATAAATCTTGTAGAACGGGAGCGGGCTCTGACGCGGGCTTCCCGCGAAAAAAGAGGGAACCCCCCTACCCCCCCCCGACTACTCTTAGAATCGAAGACACTCACCGTGGGACAAGATTTCTTGAAGATATTCCTCAACGTTGAATGTAAATTCTTATTTCCTTTGAATTTTGACGAATTATATTTAAAGAAGGGAAATGTGGGGCAAGCGAAAATGGTTAAGATGACTTACTTTTTTCAAACTGAAGAAATTGGAAATTAGTTTTGAAAATTACGGTACATAAAAGAAAGAACACTATATTTTATAACATAACTCGCACTGTGACATTATTTTTTATTTTTGACAGTAAATTTGTACCATTAAAAAAGGGAAATTTTTCCCTTCTTTTTTTTATGGGGCAAAGTAAAAAATAAAATTTTTTTCTAATGAAATATTTCCTATTCGATTGCAAAAGATATTTTTGACAAAATAAAAGAATGAATGGAGAAATGAAAGTAAAACGAAACAATAAACGAATAAATAACTATATAAATAAGTTAATGCATGAGAAAAATGAAATGAAAAAATAAAATAGCGAAGAAAATATAAGTGCATGAATGAACAAATAAGGGAATTTGTAAATGAAAGAACGAGGATGGAAAAACTAGTTAACTCATACGTAAATGATTTTATAAAAGATTGAATAAGTAAATGAAATGGTTTTCTTGAGCTCACTTTCATTAAAGAGGGACGTCTTTTTCGAATGAGTTACTGTTAAACCTATTCGAAAAAGACGACCCTCTATTGCTGATGCAAAGCGTACTTGAAGATTAATACTCTAATGACCAAGTAAACTTGCTGAGTATGAAATATGATATACAGTCGGATCCCGCTACAACGCGATCCGACTTACGCGAAATGGCTATAACGCGAGTTTTTCCATGAGTAATGATTTTTTTTTTTTTTTTTTGTGCGGACACAAATTACTCGTCTGCAACATGAAATTTTTCGGAAAAGAGCGGAGGAGAGTTAGAATGGGCTTCGTTGACACTAAATATTGGTTTTGTGAATGGACTTTCATCCCTTTAGCATCACTGAAAGCGGAAGTTCACCCACTGTATTAGTCTAAACAGCGCTTTGCTTTAGTTTATACAAATAACCGCTCCGATTCTTAACTTTTTTTTTTCATTTTACATATGAACGTTGATATAATACATTCTGATAACATTCCGATCACGCTGCATAAACCTTCTTCATTTTTTAAATTATAAATATATTTACTATATCTATACTGTTAAGTGCTATAATAATGCTGTAGTGTACATACTGTAACTACCATACTGCTTTATTTTAAATTTCTCTCCCCCTTTAATCATTGATTTTGTGCTAAATTACAAAATTTTAGGTCAAACAATAACGCTTTTTCTAAAATACAGAAAAAATCGGTTCTTTGTAAAAGATACTGCAATATATAGTTAATAAATGATTTGAAACAATATGAGAGGTGTTTACAAACGTCTGAAACAATGGGGTATGCTTATAAAAAATTACTAAACATACCTTGTTCCACAACGCGAAATTCCGACTTACGCGAGGTGTCTTGGAACGCATCCCTCGCGTAAGTCGGGACTCGACTGTACATGGACATTTTCAGTTACATCTATCTATGTTTGCAATTAAATAATTGATATCCGCAAAAGACTTGTTCTGGATATTATACATTTCTTAAATTATGTATAATACAGTAAAACCTCGTTTATCGTATAACCAGGGCCCGACTAAGTAAAAGTGAGGCCCTAGGCCCACAATCATTTTGAGGCCCCATAAAGACTGATTTTGGGGGTCCCCTTTGTCCATCACAGAAATATGTAAATCATTTATCTCGTGCATTCATGGATCCCCTTCGGGACATCTCATAATTCTAACATGGTAAACTCACTACTGGTGGAATTAATAAAAATTATCATTTAAGTAAAATCTTTTCCAACTAAAAATTCGTCAGTTTATAGTATTACTTTACAAATGAATGTAGTTTTCGCTTAGTTTTAATGCTATGCATAATTGTTTAAGTAATTTGGGGCCCCTTAGGAAGATGGGGCCCCAGGCCCAGGCGGCCTGTGCGGTAATCAGGTCCTGCGTATAACCCTCCCATTTCGGACATTTTCTTTTATTCCCCTCTAATTTTCTAAGGTCAGTGGCGCACACAAGGGAGGGGTCCAGGGGGTCCGGGACCCCTCCCATAGGTCTTGCTTTTTTTTAACCGATTGATTACAATTCTATGTATTTTGTGCGCTGAATAATTTTAAGCAAAGATAACAATTTCAATTCTAATAAGTGAAAAAAAAATAAAATCATCATGTTAAAAGATTTTAAAAAATATTGTGCAGTTTTCCTGTAACGAATTGTTTATAAGAAGAAGAATGGGGATTACAAATGAATGCATGTTTTTAGTTTTGTAATTGCAAATTAAAATGAGATTTTATGAACTTGAATCCATTTTTTAGTTATAAGAAAAGTAAAAGAAATTAATGTTGCTTTCTGGTTATTTATTTAAGTATTTGTTTGATTTAAAAACGTTTATTATTTACTCAATAGTTTTTTCGTTCCCAGGTATCATTGACAAAATCAAGTCAATATGTTTGAAGGCGTATTGGTGTATGATATGAGAATGGGGTTTTCGACTTTGGACCCTCCCCTTGTAAAATTCCTGTGTGCGCCACTGTCTAAGGTTAAAGCATTAAATGTCCCTCTATTAAAGTTTAGACTGATTTATCCGAACAAGGTCACAGCCTTTCTTTACTCTCTTTAAAACGGACACGACCCTTTGACTCTCCGGCCAAAATCTCTCCGGTTTCTCTTTGGAAGAATAAAGATAAGGGAATCGGGGAAAATCGTAGACTACGGCCCTTCCACCACATTAATGACGTTTTGTCCGGTTCCCCATTAATCTAATACAAAAAAAAAATCTCTTGTCACGGCTGTCTGAACTCCTGTCTGTTTGAACTCCTCTGAAACGGATAACCGATTTTTATGAAATTTTTTATGTGTATTTGGTAGGTATGGGAATAGAACATAAAGTACATTTCATATCGCTAGGTAATCAGGGTGTCCCTATCCAGATTTTTTTTTTTTTTTTTTTGAAAATCATTGCAAAAACCATTGTTGAAATTCATTGTAAAAACCATTGTTGAAAATCATTGTAAAAACCGTTGTTGAAAATCATTGTAAAAACTATTTTTGAAAATCATTGTAAAAGCCTTGATAAAATTAATCAAAAACATTTTATTTGTAGGCAAACAGAAGATGGCAACACTTTTTTTAAATCATTGAGAGCTTTCCGACGTTTTGCAGGAGCGTCGCGTCATTTTGAGATTTTATTGTGCATTTGTTTTGTATCACAAAGCAGTGCGTGCCAGATTTTGAACGGTACAAACATTTTGTGTGTGTGTGTGTGGAGCATGTGTATTGAGAAAATATTTTTTTTTAACTTTTATCGGTGATTATTGTCTACAGCTCTCCATTCCTCTTTCTTTTAAAAATCTCATCCCCACAATTTAAGCTTGGGGATTCGTTATTTAACAACCAAAATATTCACCAGAAAATATTTGTATGGCAAAACAACCTTTGCTGGGTCAGTTAGTAAACAATACAAGGAATACACAAAGGAAGGAAGCCATTTTATTCGCTCTGGGAACAGATCGGTTTCCGAGAAATGCAGGCTAACAAAAGTGAACAAGTCACCACCCTGCGGTCCAGTGGCCGAAATGTTTGATCTTGTCCCCAGAGCAACATAACTGCCCGCCATGTGGATTTTAAGAGTTGACAATAGAGGAGTTGAATAGGTTGTTCTGTCAATACTTTTTAAAAGTCTTATCTGCCGCACTTTATCTGTGGATCGTATGATGTGCCGTGCGCAGGGCCGATCCTAGCAGGTGTGCAGAGTGTGCACCGCACAAGGGCGGCCAAAGCAAGGGGCGGCCGCAGGCCGCATCATATAATTCTTATAATCAAGCAAAATTCCTCAAGAATTTCTCACAAGATAACTTATAATAAGTAGAATAAATATTCTGATTTTTAAATGTTCAATTGTCAAAGGATGTGTCGATTTTCCGACAGCATAGCATAGTTTAAGAAAAATAGAATGTTAAGGAACATTGTGTTGGTTTATTGTCCATTAATGTCTACTCTTAACAACATGCTTCATTTGGTTGCAAAGTTTGTGACAGAACCGGTAATCAGGCATGGATACAGGGGAGGGGAAAGGCCCCCTTCTGAAGCATGAAATGGTGCCGTCTAAAAGGAGCTCCGAGGGCGGCCACTAATGTTTACCCCCCAAGCTTTTATAGACCTAAACAATGAAGACATATTTTATTTAAATTATTTTAAAAAAAAGCTATACTGATTAGATACTCTCGCAAGTATTTCAAACAACAAACTATGTAACAAACTCTGTGTTTAACAATCGAGGATGCGTGGAGAGAAAGGAAAATTGCGACTCCCTTGAGAGTAACATATATGAATGACGAACAAAAATGTTGTACTTTTCCCCCTTTACGACAATTTTTCTGATTAAAACCTTGAATGAACTGCCCGGTTTCAGATCAGGTAGGAGGACAGGGCCCTTGCCCTGGGAAGCAAATTTAAATGTAGCTCCAAAACGAAGATCCAAAAGGATGCCGTAACCTCCTTGACGAAACTAAAGAAGGCTTAAAATTGCGTTTCTAGGGCTTCACTTTCAGAAAATTTCGCTGGTTGAACCATCGATCTTAAAAACCCAATTAAATCCCTGATTCACCTCTTTCACCTTAACTTAAACATAGCCTAAAAATGTTGGCTCCAAAATCCAAAACGTGTTTTCAGACGGCAGCCCTTTCTATCATCAAAAGTCATATAAAATTGCTTTGGCATTTTTCGAAATTTTTGCGGTGGAGGACCCCGAAATCCATTCGCAAGCATTACTACCAAAGACAGTCTCAATTAGCGTCTTTAGAGAAGCTTCTAATTCCACCCCCCTCTCACTTAAAGTATTGAAAAACAAACGAAAATTGCGTCTTTCAAACATCAGTTTCAAGAACTTTTGGGGAAAGACCCCGGATCCCCCTTTTCTCCAACGCAATCACTATACCTGTAAATTTCGTTTTTAGACGGTTCTGTGGAACTACAGCTTTCTGCCTAAACTAGCCTGAAATTGACTTCAGTTTCAAAAACACAGTTCGTGAGGGCACATTGAACCCCCGCCCGCTCTTCGTCCCATCGTTATCAAACAATGCTTAAAATACGATTTTGGGACTTATTTTTCTAAAGAATTCAGGAGGAGAACTGTCAGGCTTATGTAACTTTTTACGGTGCTAGGGCATATCCATCAATCGTCGAGGTGAGGTGGACAAAAGTCTATAGTTATATTTTTCAGATATTAATGTTGAAAAACATCCGAACCGTAGAAACTTCCCTATTTTGTTAACGTCACCAAAGATAATATAAAAAGCTTAAGAGCTCCAAAACCCTTTCTTCCCAAAAATGACCTATAATGGATTTCAGCTCCGAAAAATATTTTGTTTCGGAATATTTTCACGGTTACCCCTATTGTTTTCAAATCTAGCCAAAAACGGGTTTTTGAAAAAATTAGTGCCGAGAAATTACCGGAGGATAGCCGCCAGATCCCCTACCGTCACCAAAGACGGCCTAAATTTGCGTTTTAAACTTATATTTCAAAATCTTTCAATGGGAGACTGTTGAATCTCCCTCCTTCTTGCAACGTCAACAAAGGTAACCCAAAATTACGGGTTTAAAATTTCAGTTTCGGAGATTTTTTCGGGAAGAACGCCGATCCTTCCTAAGCTACGGTCTTAAAAAATAGCTTCAAATTGATTTCAATTTTGAAAGAATTTTAGGAAAGAACTGCAACATTACTTTCACCTAAAGTGTCGAAAAAGTTCCTAAAATTGCGATATTTGACGTCAATTTCGAAAATTTCTCCATGCACCTCGAATATACTTGACTCTTTTGTCCTTGCAACCAAACACAACTAAAGATTAACTAAAAATATTTTTCATACGCCAATTTCGACAATTTTCTTGGAGCAATCCTCCTCCCCTGAACCCCTGACACCTCCTCCCACGCTTCCTCTTCCTCCGTCCCTTCTCTGATGTCACCGAAGAAAGACCATAAAATGCTTTTTTACGACTAGTAAATTTTGGTATCTATTACTTTCTTCAAAGATATAAATTGTACCTAAGAAGTTTCTTATTATAAAAAATTTCTCCTTTTTTATAAGATCATTCTTCTGTTCCCCCTCTCCTCTTTTTAAATTCGAACTTGGCATAGAAATTTAAAGAAAGATTTATATAGACGTTAAAGATTAGTCAAAATATGCAAATTACACTTGAGGGGCGGCACATTAGGTCTTTGCACACGGGCGGCCGACACCCTAGGATCGGCCCTGGCCGTGCGCTAATCCCAGCAATTGACAGTTTCTTTTAAAAGAAAAAGAACATACATAGGAAGAATTGTAGATTGTTTGGTTCCAGGCGGAGGAAGCAAAGCACTTAGGAGAAAATATAAATTAACGCCTTTTGCACAAAAAAAAAAAAAAGCGTATAGCTGTCTCGTCGTAAAGTGCCCCAAAGAATACTAACTTTTCTTTTGTGTGAGACTACGATTGTTCAAATTGTCAAGGATAGCAAGATATGGAATCAAAAAAAGGCGAACCGTCTTAAAAAACATCTACTGATAGAAAGATAAGAACCTAATGGAACCTTTTCTGAAAAGATTTCCGTGGGAGTCTTTGAACCCCTGTCCATTTTATCGAAGATTCGAATTTTGGAACTTTATCCCCCTCTCAGAGACTAAGCCCCCCCCCCCCCCTCTTCCATCTAAGAGAATTCTTCACCGCCAAATTTTCTACATTGTAGTTCGAAAAACGCAATTTTTGACGATCTTAGGGGAAGGGGGATGAGGACTCTTCAAAAATATTTCGGAATTGTAGTCCTAAAAACGCGTTTGCGCATTTTTGCATCTTTGAAGTCATAAGTGGAAAATATAGGTATTGGAACTCTCTACCGGAAATTGAAGTCCCAAAAAAACAGCGGCACAACCAGAAATTTTCTTTTTTTTTTTTTTTTTCGCGGGTGGGGGGGGGGCTTTTAAAATTTCTCCCCGAGACATTTCTGCAATATATACACATACACAAAAACAAACATGGCAATGGGGAGGTCAAAAATTGGTAGAGGGTGTTTTTGAGTTTTCATTATTCATATTTTAATGAAAAATGTATAACATAAAAATATAAACTAAATGTAATATAAACTTTAAAAAAAATGCAAATGTAATATAAGCTAATATAATTTAAACTAAAATGTATAATATACGCATTAGGCGGGGGGGGGGGTCCGCCCCTGGTATCACCAGTCTGGGGGGTGACACCCAGAGTGGAATTACAAGTTTTTGAAAAATATAATGCTAAAATGCATTTTTCAGACTAAAAACTGAAAAATTTCCGAGGGGGGGGGGGGGGTGCTGCCACAAATCACCACCCCTGGTTCCCCCCCCCCCCTGTTCAGGCTTGCCAGACGTCTCGGTTTGACCGGGACAGCTCCGGTTTTCAGACAAAATCCCGGCCGGTTTACTTCACGTCCCGCAAAATGATAAATTTGATTATAGGTGACCAAAAAGTCTAAAAATAATTGCCTATGAAGGATTATTTAAAAAACGAGCTGATGTGTGCATCACATGACTTCCTTTTACTCCAATTTAATGTCATTTCCCCATTATTGGCAATTTTATTGTGATTTAATTGCTTACTCTCTAAATATCACCAACAGTGGATAATTTAAAACCAGATTTAAAATTTAAAAAAAAATCGCCAAATTTGTCACCAAATTGGCGACAAAACTTGGCGACGAAAAAACTGGCGATATATCGCCAAGTGCCCGACACATTATAACACTACTTGAGTTTAAATCGAAATTAACAATGATTTCCCCCAAAAAGGGGCAAAAGACCCCTATAGGAACATCCGAATGCAACCAAAAGGGAAGGTGCACAACGAGGCCCCACTAGGAGTCTTCGTACCAAATTTCAACTTTCTAGGACGTACTGTTTTTGAGTTATGCGAGATACATACGCACATACATACAGACGTCACGAGAAAATTCGTTGTAATTAACTCCGGGGTCGTCAAAATGGATGTTTCGGGTATCTGTAGGTTCCTAGGCATATATCCACGTGTGGTCGAGTCGAAAAAAAAAAACTCAACATTCATTCGGGGGTGAGAAAAATGGAAATTAAGGCTGATTTTTGAGTGAAAATTTTTTCGCGAATACAATACTTCCTTTTTTGTAAAAGGAAGTAATAATAATTTTGTCATTTCTGCGCCTCACAGCCAGACTGACGTAAGTCCAACAAATGCGATTTTAGGTTTATTACTGCATTGTATGCAGATATCTAGTTCACATAATGCCAGGCAAACGTAATTCTGAAAAAAAAAACTAATTTTTTTTATCAGTGTTAAAAGAGCGCGCGTTCTGTCCTTTGCACGCGCCGCACAAATGTTTTTCTTATCCCCTGTAAAGTAGCACTTAATGTGACTTACGTGAGTCTGGCTCTGAGTTACAGATTTGTAACATTTATCGCTACAATTAATTTCGGGTTAGTTTGTGGGGATTTTTACAAAAAGATTAAAAACAAAAAGTTTCTAAAAAAGTCCTAGCCAGAACAAAGAAAATGTAAATAATGTTCGAATTTTATTCCTCATTCAAAGTTTTCTTCTTACTAAAGTAACTTAAAAATAGTAACGTGTAGGAAATAAAATGTTTAAATGTATCTGCTTCCGTTATGTTTTATTCATTACCCCTGGTTTAGACTCATAAATTCCAAAATTTAAAAAATATTTTTTTCTGAAAGAGCATGCATAAAAACATAGGATCTGACCTTTTTTTTAAAATAATTTGTTTAAGTTTAATATTTTAAAAAAACTACCTAAATCGGTGCTCTTTCGTATTTTACGCTTCCGCCGATGACATCACAAATGACGAAATGCCATTCAATGTTGCCATTCACAGTGCAAAATATTCAATTCGCATCTTTACTCACGTGTATCGGCAACGATAGGGTTGGTAGCAAGCGTAGAGCGCAATTTTAATTCGCTTCTTGATTATCGCAACGTGGAACCGTAGTAGAAAGATGCGGCAAAGTGCATCATTTGTGACGTCATCAAGACCACGCCTTGTTTGAAAAATCGGACATTTAAAAAAAATTAATTAAAAAAACCCTGTTGGGAAAATGAAAAGTATTTTCTGGGTCCATGTTTTTTTTTTTTTTTGAGCAATCACGATTGCTTATTGTTCTCACTTGACTGTTTTGATGTGCTATCATTTTATTTTCCCCACCGCCACCCTCCGCAGCATCACCGTCGACCGGCTCCTCGCGATGCTGCTCCTATAGCGAACGCCGTCTTCAGATTGCATCCATGTCCTACACACACGCGCATACATACACAACTACACACGCACGCACACAGACACACACACACACACAAACACATACACACACATGCCCAAACACATACACGCAACTACCCACACATTCATGCCTGCACACAGACACAAACACATATGCTACACACACACACATACTCCCCCACACACACACTCATTCATATACACAACTACCCACACACTTATGCCAGCACACAGACACAAACACACATGCCTACACACACGTACACATACACAAACACATATACCTACATACACGTACACATACACAAATACATATACCTACATACACAAACACATACACACAACTACACACACATTCATGGCTACACACACACATACCCCCCCCCCCACACATTCATATACGCAACTACCCACACACTTATGCCAGCACACAGACACAAACACACATGCCTACACACACGTACACATACACAAACACATATACCTACATACACAAACACATACACACAACTACACACACATTCATGTCTACACACCCACACATACCCCCCCCCACACACACATTCATATACACAACTACCCACACACTTACGCCAGCACACAGACACAAACACACATGCCTACACACACGTACACATACCCCTTACACACAAATGCACACACCATCACACACAAACACACGCGCCTTCATACACACTCGTGATTGCGAAAAGCATAATTTGAATTCAAGATGTCAAAATTCAAATTTTTTTTTTTTTTTTTTTTTGCTCATTCTATCCATTTTAATGACTGAAAGTATTACTTTTGACTGAAGGAAACCAACCCCATTAGTAACCATTTATTCATAGCATTGAGAATGAACTACCTTCTAAAAACACCTTGAAAATCAACCAGGGGTGTGAAGCCTTTCGCACGCTCGCTACGCTGACGGGGGGGGGGGGGGGTATTCCGGTGTCCCGGCTGAACATTTTAGAAACCAGGCAAGCTTACTTTTGAGGACATGCACACCGAAATCCATCGAAGTTCAAAGAAAACGGCAATAAATCACACTCTCGCACATCACCCAAGCGAACGAGTCTCTTTTTGTTTTGACTACGGCGAGCAGAGCAGGAAGCGGACACGTGCTTCTCTGTGTACAAGGTGGCATAATAGTGTGACGGTGTCGAATTTTAACTGTTTCGCGCTTTAAATCAAATGGAGGGAGTTAACAACTTTCCCTAGCTCTCTTGAGCAAGGAGCAGGCGAAAATAAGACACGTGTGTATGGTGTTGAATTTCCCTAGCCTCTGCGTGAAGGTTATCTTCTCTAAGGCCTCAGCAGGTCCTTTAACGGGTGGGCGGCATCTGTCAGCAATAACTTTTATGCTCCTCTTTCACTTTATCTTGAAACGGTGTTTGGAGAAATCAGGCGGTTCCCTCCCCACCAGGGTTGCCACAATTAAGAACAGTAAATACGGGAACGGGACAGGCTTCTGGATGGGGGGGGGGGGTATTTTTGAGACGTCTACGCAGGATAAATCTGAAAAATTCAATTGCAACAAAGCATTAAACCTAGCGAAATGTCGCCACACCTCTGCCCACGCTTAGTGGAATAAGATAATCTAGAAACATTTAAAAATTAAAATCCCGCCACAACGCGATCCGACTTAACGCGAAATGGCTATAACGCGAGTTTTTCCATGAGTAATGAATTTTTTATTGCTGACGTAAATTGCTCGCCTGCAACATGACATTTTCGAGAAAGGAACGGAGCGTTAGATTGGGCTTCGTTGACACTAATAAATATTGGTTTCGTGAATGGACTTCCATCCCTTTATTAGCATCCCTAAAAGCGGAAGTTAATACACTGTATTTAGTCTAAACAACACTTTGCTGCCCCGATATAATAACCACTTAAACAAGTATGGCTTGTTTTCAAGTGAAGCAATTGATTTACTAAAATCTCAACGACGAACACAAAAACTAAAAGTGAC